>NW_007726176.1:660141-677560 GCF_000696425.1 Galeopterus variegatus | reverse complement strand
TGGTGGAAGGTGAGTTTAGAAATGTATAAAGGGGGGCCGGCCCAGTGGCGCACTCCTACAGTGCGCCGCTTGGGAAGCGCAGCGGCGCTCCCGCCGAGGGTTCGGATCCCACATACAGACCGGCCGCTCACTGGCTGAGCGAGGTGCGGGGGCAACACCGAGGGTTGCGATCCCGTTGCCGGTCCCGGTCCGGTACGGGCGCGACACTGAGGGTTGCGATCCGTTGCCGGTCACAAAAAAAGAGACAAAAAGGAAAAAAAAAAAAGAAAATCCTAAAGAAAAGCTGCTGACCATTTAACAAATATACATTGAGTACCTACTATGTGCCAAACTCCTCTAGGCACTGAATATGTAGATATAACACCAACATGGTTCCTGCCTACATGGAGCTCACACTTTAATGGGGAGGGAAGATGGGTAAATGTTAACCAAGTGCACACAAATATGTAATTAAGAAATGTGACAAATGCCAAGAAATAATATTATTTAGATGGGGTAGGTAAATAAGCAAAGGGCTTTCTGAAGAAATTCAACTTAAAGTGAGATCTAGAGGACAGAAGTTAGCTGGGCAAGATAGAAGGGAAGGGAATTTGTGAAGGGCTGGGGGAACAATATTTGTCAAGGCCTTGTAGAACAGAGCAGTATTTCGCAAGAAGGTATTTGCAATCCCTTTTTACCCTCACTAGAGGGAAGCATGGAGAACTACTGTAGACATGGACTTTAAAAATACCAACAAGAAATTTCAAGAGCACAGAGGACAGTGGCCTATGTAACTTAGGCAAATGTTTCTTAATTGTGTTTAAGATGCCTTCGAACTAATTTCCCTTCACCCCCCACCCCTTTCTTTCAAGAAAGAATTAAAAACCATAGCTTGATTAGCCTATCCAATTATTAGTTTAGAATAGTTCAAAATTGGGTTGTCCCGTTAGCTGGTTAGAGAGCAGCCTTATAACACCAAGGTCACTGGTTCAGATCCCCTAACCAGACAGCCAGAATAGTTCAAAATCTATAACAAGAAATCAATAGTTCAAAGGGTGATTTGAAGAATTGTCAGTGTGTTCTTGAAAATGACAGAATTCTGGGTTGGGCCAGTGGCTAATTCATCAGGGGAAATAACAGGACAGACACTTGAGCAACTTGGAAACTCTTGCCTACGTACTGGTTGTGTTTTCATCTGCTGTATTGTTTAAAAAAAAAAAATCAAGAAATGACCAAATCTTGGAAACTGTATTTTGAATTTGAAAGTGATAATTTAGGGCTGGCTGGTTAGCTCAGTTGGCTAGAGCACAGCCTTGTAACACCAAGGTCACAGGTGTGTATCCCAGCTGCCCAAAAAGTAAATAAATGAGAAACTCATAGTTTAAGTCTTGGTGCTCATGATTTTGGCAGGCCCACTTACACTAGAGTTGCAATCTGATTGAAGCTTAACCTGAGAATATGGTCTCCAGGGACAATGTGGTGGACACATCTGCTAACTGGGTTGTCAGTGGCATTTGTCAAGGATGTAACTGTAGCTCTTGCAGCTGCTCCTGTTTCATACTCAGTTTCTATCACTAGTCTTGTGGTTAACCGGTCCCCGGGTATGTCAGTTAGGCGAGCCAACTGGGACTTGCTGTTGGGGTGGGGGACTAGGCAGAGGGAGAGGTTGCTCACTGCATCTCTGGGGACAGTGCAGCCCACAGGCACTTGCTGAATGCCTGTTGTGTGCCAGGTATCTTGCTCTGCACTGGAGACAGGGAGAGGGGTAAAAGGTACTCTGGCCCTGCTGAGGAGAGTGGAGGCACAGAGGAGCCTAGTACCTATAAGAAGTCCTGCTTCTTCTCACACCACTCTGTCAGCCCTCTGAGACTGCAGCGACACAGCCTCCATCTGCGTCCTGGATTATGCTAAGCACTTTCCTGCTCAGCCCCTTCATACCTTCACAGGTGCGGTGCTCTCTACCTGGAAAATTTTTTGTTCCCCTCTTTTCTTGGCCAATTCCTACTTATCCATGAGATACCAGTCACCTCCTTGGAGAAGCCTTCCCCAGCCATCTGTTCTGGTTGCTGTATGGTGTCTCTCGCCATACCTTGTTTCCTTCTTAGCCCTTTTCCCAATTGGTTCTTATGTATCTCTTTGCTTTGGTCTCCCCAACTAGTTAGTAGGTTCCCTGAGCGCATGTTCTGTTGTGTTCTTGACACTTGGATAAGTTGGATGGTTCTGTCAGAGGAAGGAGCGATATGCCAGGAAAGGTGGAGGAAGGCTTTGCAGAGGAGGCCACAAAGAATGAGTAGGGCACCCACTTGGGAAGGAGGGAAGAGCATGGCAGACAAAGGGAACAATGCAGAAATGTGCTGGACAGTTCCTGGTGACTGGGGAACCTGAGAGGCCTGGAAGAATGGAGTGGAGAACAGAGAATGGGGCTGGGAAGGGTCTTGACTCCATGGCACATCCTGTAGACAGAAGGAGAGCTCTTGAAGCCGTGTGTGTGTGTGTGTGTGTGTGTGTGTGTGTGTGTGTGTGTGTGTGTGTGTGTGGCACAGCTTGAGCATTTTCTCCCTCAGCCAGCCTGGCATGCTATTATTCCACTTTGAGATAACAGAAAGCAATTTCACTCAATGCCTGCTTTAAGTTTGCCTGCTGTTCAGTTCACATAGGTTTTCTGGGCTTAGTTGGCAAATTCCATTCTGCCAGGAGCTTTCCCTGGCGCAGCTCACTACCCAAGGCATTCCAAGGAGCATTTGAGCTTGACTGCAAGGTCTTGTTCCCTAGGTTTGGGGACCAGGCATTTGGGAGCAGAGAAATTAAACTTCTGCCATTAGTTTTGAAATTTATCTTTCTTGACCAGTCAACAAAAGATTTACAAATGCTGTTCAAGACTCTGTTGTGGGCTACCGTCATAGACCCTGACCTACTAGAGCTCCTAGTCTGGTAGGGAATTATTGCCACTCACAAATAAATGAATTCAAGGTGAGCAGTGGCAGATGTAGCACAAAGGGGGTTGCAGATTTCGTTAAGGTGCATGTTAAATGCAGCAATCAGCCTCTTTGCTAGATTATCTCAGGGGCAGTGAGTAGCCAGAGCTTTGGCATCAGGTTCATTTATTCATTTTTTGAGCACCTACTACATACTGGGCATTGTTCTAGGTCATACAGATGCAGAATGAAGCCCCTGCCCTAAGGGATGCCACATTCTAGTGGTGGAGACAGATGGTTAACTGTGTCAGGTGGTCAGAGGGCTCTGATGGAAAGCAAGGCAGGTCAGGGGTTAAATAGTGATGAGCTGGGGGAGGTGGTGGCTTGGGTAGACTAGGAGGTCAGAAATGTTCTCTGGAACAGGGATATGTACATTTGAGCAGAACTGTGAATGAAATTAGGGAGCAAGCCACGTGAGCCTCTGCTACCTGGAGGCAGAGTATTCCAGGGAAAAAGAACCATGGTGCAAAGGCCTGGAGGTGGGAGTGGGTTTGGGGCAGTGAGGGGGCAAGTGTGACTAGTGGGCAGTGAGGTTGGAAAGGTGGGCAGGGGCCAAATCTGAATTTTAAACAAATTGTATTTTGGGGCCATTGGAGGCTTTTGAGCAAAAGAAGGAAAAGATCTAATAGGAATGTTTTTAAAGGATCCCTCTGGCTCCTCCCTGGAGGCAGACCATGGGGGGTGGGGGGGGCAGGGAAGTGAGGAGACTGATTAGGAGGGGCGCTATGGTTCAGATGAGAGAATGGGCTTGGGCCAGGCCAGGGGGAGGAGGAGAAGTGGGAACATGCCTTAGGATATATTTTGTTGGCTGATAATTGCATGTGAAAGGTGAGAGAAAAAGAAGCTGCAACAGTGGTTCTAAGATTTTTGATCTGAAGCTTATTGAAATTCCACCTCTGCCACTTTCTTCCCCTTAAAAAAAACCCCACACAGCTTTATTGAGATATAATTCACTTACCATGCAATTCACCCACTTAAGGTGTACAATTAAATTTTTTTAGTATATTTTCAGTTGTGCAACCATCACCATCATCAATTTTAAAACATTTTCATCATCTCCCAAAGTACTGATTAGCAGTCACTCCCCATTTCCTCTTAACCCTGCGGCCCTAGGCAGCCACTAATCTACTTTCTGTCTATTCTCACTACTTCTGCTCTTTTAGGGTCTCAGAACCCCTTTTTCCTCATCTGTAATTTCACAGGGTTATTGTGAGGTTTAAAAAAGATAATGTGAAAAGAAAATATGAGAACATGTCCAAGGGGCCAACAGAGTGGCTGTGCCCTCAGGAGGTGCTCCAAAAACACAAGCCCCCTCCCCCAACCTTGGTTCACAATTCTAGGCTAGGACAGCTGCCATGTGTCACTGAGGTAGTGGGGCAGTGCTGAAGAGCAGGGGCACTGGCCCCAGACTGCTGATTGTGAGTTCCAAACTCACCACTGACTAGCTTTGTGATTTTTTTGTTTTTCTTTTTTTGGGCAGATGGCCGGAACGGGGATCTAAACCCATGACCTTGGTCTTATAACACTGCACTCTAACAGGCCAGCCTCTAACTTTGTGGTTTTGGCAACAGTTTTTAACCTCCCTGGGGCCTCAGATTCCTCAAGTATCACGAATGGATCATAGCATATATTTCCCAATTACTGGTTGAAGCACTGAGAATGTAGCAAGTGCTCAGTGAACATTAATTGGTGTGGTGTTGTTATCATTATTAGTCAATTAAGGAGTCCTCCAGACTGGTGGTGGCTCTCAAATTCAAGGCCAGGAGTGGACATTTCTGAATCCAGGCAGTTGCAAGGGTAATGGAGAGAGAGACCTATTTTTAGTCTTGGCTTTTGTTGGGTTTCTACCTTTGGAAAAGTCATTTGTCCCTCTCAGCCTCAAGTTGCTCATCTGTGAAGTAGGAGTTAAAAATCATCATTACTTCATGGGGCTCTGTGGAGAATTTAGTGACCTATTTTGTGCCTACTATGTGCTAGGCACTGTTCAACACAACAGAAAACCCCTGCCCTCTTGGAGCTTGTGTTGAGCTAGTGAAGAGAGACAGACAGCAAATACTAATCACAGTAATCAGAATAAATTCAGAATACATAAATAAGAAAGCATATATGTAAAGCACCTACTGCCTGGCATGTGCTGAGCTCTCTACATGGTAGCAGTTAGGATAATGATGTGAAAGCCCCTTATAAAGCTGGACAGCACAGCGTAGAGGTGGGTCTCAAGGTGACTGTGTGCGTGTTGCCTTCACTCAAGCCTTACCTCATCTCTGCTCAATTCAATTTCACTCAGCCTCCAAGTCCCTTTCCCGTTGCCTGGTCGAAATCTTTGTCTCTCATGACATAGAGCTTTCTTCTTTTCTCCCTTCAGCCAGCATGTATTGAACGCCACTTTGGGCCAGGCATTCTGCTGGGTGCTGGGGCTACTGAGCTGCAGAACCAAGGAGCGTGGTCTGGAGGGTGCATGGAGGGAGCCCAGGGCACTCTGGGAACCTCAAGGCCAAGCGCAGGAGAGCTGGACTGTGAAGGAGCTGGCTACTGAATTTTGGTTTTATTCTTCCAAGGGAGACCCTGGACGCTTCTGACCTGGTGATAAAGTTGGCAGATAAGCTAAGACTTCATAACATTCTTGTGTAAATACTACATGGCAAAAGTAAACACTTGTATCACATAAATGCATAATCTGTATTTAAGCACTGCATCAAACCAAAGAGCAGTAAGATGGAGATATAAGGGCATGCAGAGGAGCAAAGATCTCAGGGCAAATAATGACTCAAGGTGAAGATAGTAGCTACTAGATCAGCAGGAAATGTAGCAAAATGAGGCAGGGAGGTTTTGGAGCTGGATAAACCTGGGGTAGCACTTAGACTACCTGCAGCAAGCTATTGCACCTATGCAGGAGGGTTAATACTTGACCCTGCAGAGTTGCTGAGAGGATTAAAGAAACATCCATCAAGTGCCTGGCATATAATAAGCACACAATAAGAGGCTTAAATGTTAATTATTAGTCACAGTGAAGCATTATGGAAAGAGTTATTGTGTCAGCAAGACCTGTGTTCAAATCCTGATATATCCATATGAAGTTGTTTAACCTTTCTCAGCCTTGGCTTGTTTCCTCACTTGTAAAATGAATGAATAATACTTACCTTGTAGGGTTGAGGTAGGGAATAAGTATGATAATGTGGAGTTTCTAGGCTGTATTGTAGGTGTTCAGTTAAGTGCTATTTTTAAATCAAAATGCAGCAAATCTTACTGAATATTCTGGTTATAAAAACTATATATTCTGATGATAAGAATTTCAAACAATACAGAAACATTTAAAGAGGCAATTACAGATCACTGAAAATTCCATTACTGGAGCTGATGATAATTTTTTAGATATCTGTTTATGCAAACTCTTTTAGTTTGACTGTCATAACATACATGGGTTCATAGTACATACCTGTCCTGTTTCCACTCAATATGTTGAGGACAGGCTAGGGTACTTCAAAAAGTTCATGGAAAAATAGAATTAAAAGACAATACGAATCTTTCTATGAACTTTTTGAAGTACCCTTGTATATCCAGTTAATAAATACAGACTTACATTATAGTTTTTAATGGCAACCTAGTATTGTATTGTACCAGAAATTTAACACTATTGATAGTCATTGAAGTCATTTCCAGATTTTTACTATTTTATATGATGCTATGTTAAACAATCGTGAACATAGATCATTGTTTAATTTCCTCCCTGGGATAAATCACTATAAGTGAATTGCTAGATCAAAAGGTGTTCCCATTATAATTTTCTTGTGTCAGCCAGACCTGTGTTCAAATACTGATATACCCAGAGCAAGTATAACTTTGTTACATATTGCTAAACTGCCTCCCAAAACAACTATATGAATTTGCATTCCCACCAACAGTGTGTAAATTACTCCCATTTCCCTATATCCTTGCTAAAACTGAATTCTGCTGGGTTTTTTTTTTTTTTTTTGACAGTCTGATCTATTGAAAAATCTCTTTTTTGGGGGGGTGGCGACTGGCTGGTATGGGGATCCTAGCCCTTGACCTTGGTGTTATAACACCACATTCTAACTAACTGAGCTAACCAGCCAGCCCTCAATTTTGTTTTTATCTGTAGTTCCAAGATTTCTAATGAGGTTGAAAATCTCTTTAAGAGTTTATTTATGGGCCGACCTGTGGCTCACTCGGGAGAGTGCGGTGCTGATAACACCAAGGCCACGGGTTCAGATCCTATATAGGGATGGCTGGTTGGCTCACTGGTGAGCATAGTGCTGACAACACCAAGGCAAGGGTTGAGATCCCCTTACTGGTCATCTTTATATAGGAATAAAAAAAAAAATTTATTTATATTTGTATTTATTCTTTTGTTAATAGCCTGTTTAGGCCATTGTTTAACCATTTTCCTATTGAGGTGTTTCCTATTGGCCTTTAAAAACTCTTGAATCTTAACCTTTTGTCATACATGTGACAAAGATTTTCCCCCACTTTATTGTGTGTCTTTAACCTTGTGTGTGGTATTTTGTTGCCACATGGGAATTTTTAGTTTAATGCAGTCAAATCTGTTGATTTACTTGATGAATTTTTTTTTCTTTTACTTTCATATCATGCTTAGAAAGATGTCTAATTCCAGGATTATGAAGATACTTGTTTTTTCTTCCAATACTTTTATTGTTTCTTTTATCACATGTAAATCTTTGATCTAGGTGGAATTTATTTAGATTTAATGAGGGAGATGGAACTCTAACTTAATTTTTCTCCAAATGGCTAGTCTGTGGCTAGTCCTGTTCTGTTTATTGACTTCCTCCTTTTCTCCACCAATGTGAAATGTCACCTTTATCATGCACTACAATTTCTTTTCCACCTGGCTGTGTTTCTGTACTCTATTCTGTTTAATAGGTCTGTCTGTTCCTTTGTTGAAATTACACTGTTTTAGTTGTTGTAGCTACCTAATGCATTTTGATATCTGGTAGAACAAGTCCCAGGTCATTAATCCTCTTCAAACTTTTCTTGGCAATAGAGCAGAGTGGTTAAATTCATGAAGCTTGGGGTCAGCCAGCCTGAGCTTTAATCCCAGGCCAGCCACTTACTAGCTGTATGATTTTGAGCAAGTTATTTTTTTCTCTCTGAACCTCTGCTTCCTCACCTGTATAATGTGAATAATAACAGTATCTACCCCATGATGTTTTTGTGAAGAGATGAGGTGATGCATAGCAAGTTTTCAAAATGGGGCCACATGGTAAGCAGTCAGTAAATGTTAGGTTTTTTTGTTATGAAAATGATGCATCTATTTTTCCAGTTGAATTTTAGGATCTTCATTGGGATAACATTTACTTGGTAGGCTAACTTTGAGATAATTAATATCCACATGTTATAGGATCTTTCAGTCTAAGGCAAGCTCTGTTCTCCATTGGTCCAAGACTTAATGCTCCTCGGTAGAGTTTCATAGTTCTCATCATGTAAGACCTGCACTTTTTTTTTTTTTCCTTTTTGTCTTTTTTCGTGTCCGGCAACGGATCGCAACCCTCAGTGTCGCGCCCGTACCGGACCAGGACCGGCAACGGGATCACAACCCTTGGTGTTGCTCCCACACCTCGCTCAGCCAGTGAGCGTGAACCGGTCTGTATGTGGGATCCAAACCCTCGGCAGGAGCGCCACCGCGCTCCCAAGCAGTGCACTGTAGCAGTGCGCCACCGGGCCGGCCCTAAGACCTGCACTTTTTTGGTGGGGGGGCAGTTGGCTGGTATGGGGATGAGAACCTGTGACTTTAGTGTTATAAGGCTGTGTTGTAACCAGCTGAGCTAAGTGGCCAGCCAAGACCTGCACAGTTTATGTTATCCAGTTTCCTTAGAATTATCACTCGAAATTCCTTGTCAGTCATTTCAAGGACTTCCTGTTCTATAGGATCGAGAGCTTGAGAGTTATTATTACCCGCTGGTAGTGTACTTTCGTGATTTTTCATATTTCTGGTATCTTTCCTTTGGTGTTTAGTCATTGTGGCAGGGGATTTCATGGTACACTCGTTCGACCCTAAGATCTGGCTAGGATCCTGCCGAAACTGCCAATTTGGCACAGCTGCCTCAGTGCCTCTGGGCGAGAGGCTCGGGACTCTCTGGGCGGTGTGCATTGGCCTGGGCTGGGGGTCCTGCAGTGGCGCCTACCTGCTCCGGCGTGGGTACCTCCTTATGTTAACTTTCTTTCCTTTTTTTAAAAGATGACCGGTAAGGGGATCTTAACCCTTGACCTGGTGTTGTCAGCACCACGCTCTCCCAAGTGAGCTAACCGGCCATCCCTATGTAGGGATCAGAACCTGTGCCCTTGGTGTTATCAGCACCACACTCTCCCAACTGAGCCATGGGCCGGCCCTTGTTAACTTTACTTTCTGATGGTACAAATTTTTTTTTTATTGCTCTTGTGAATGGGATCCTTTATCTCCCATTATTTTCTAATGGGGTTATTAGTAGTACATAAGTAAGTTATTCATTTTTGAATGTTTATTTTGCACCCAAAGTAACTATAATTGTTGAGTTTGGAAATAATTTCTCCCCTACTTAGTGTCAGATTTCAGACATCACTTTGTTCAGCTCTAACAGTACCCCAGGCATCAATCTACCAGGGCACCTAATACATTGGCTTGCTATCACTTGTAGTTCATCCATGTAACGCAGGGACTCTGTAGCACAGGGCTCACCTCCCAAAAGGAAATTATCACTGCCAATGGAAGAAGGTGCCCCATGTGTACGAGTATTACTGCTGTTTTCTGGGATAGCGGAGCCCCTCCTCCAGATGGAGGGCAGAGCAGTGAATAAGCTAGCAGTCCCTGACCTCATCTGGCTGAAGGTCTAATTTGGAGTAGACATTAAAGTCATCATCTAGGGCCGGCCCGGTGGCGCACTGGAGAGTGCACCGCTTGGGAGCGTGGCAGCGCTCCCGCCGAGGGTTCGGATCCCATGTGGAGACCGGTTCCCGCTCACTGGCTGAGTGTGGTGCGGGCACAACACTGAGGGTTGCGATCCCGTTGCCGGTCCCTGTTACGGGCGCGACACCGAGGGTTGTGATCCCATTACCAGTCAGTAAAAAAGACAAAAAGGAAAAAAAAAAGTCATCATCTATGTCATGAGTGGATTCTATTTGTCCTCACTTTATGTTGTGGAAGTGTGGAGGGCTTAATGAGTGTATGGCACCAGGGAAAACCTTGCTGAAGAAATAACATTCAAGGAGGCATCAAGGCTGACTTTGCAACCCAATCTTGCTTTCCCTTCCCCACTGCAGACCAGCCTTAGCACCCAGTCCTGCTTGAGTGAATCCATTCAGCTCTGTCTCCTGCTCCTGCTCCCCTGGATTGCTGCCCCTCCCCATGTGGACACTCATGCACTTTCACACACACATTGAGGCCACCCCCCATCATATTCACTGTTGCTTCTACCCAGAATTCCCCTGAGCCATTCCTCTTTCTTTTGGGCTTTCAAGGCCCAGCTAAAGTATCACCTCCTCTGTGAAGTCTGTCCTCTCAGAGTTTGTTCCTGCTTCCTGTCCAAAAGGACCTAAAATTGTGGTCTTAATAATGTGTACAATTATTTGTTTCCATCTCTATACCATTAGACCAAGGACCATCAGAGTTAGTGACCTTGTCTTTGTGTCCTTGGTGGGACCTCACACACAATGGGTCACTTAGGAATTGCAATTAAAATGGGGCCTGAGAAATGCAACCTATCTTATTAAAGGGGTACAATGCAGAAGGAAGATGAAGGGGTAAGGATTGCTTAGCTTAGAACGGTGTTCTATACCTAGGGCTCTAGGGAGGCAAGAGTGGCAAAGAGTATGAGCTATGTGCAGAATGAGGTTAGTTGGGTTTGAATCCTGGCTCTGGCATGTATTAGCTCCATGAACTGGGACAAGTGGTTTTATTTCTCTGGGCCTCAGAGAAAAAGGGAATACAGCTACTACTACTATTTTCACTACTTTTACTATGAATTGGCTTCAGAGGGGCTGGGAACACCCTGGAACATTAGACAGAATTTTACATAAATAGGTATAAGTAAAGTTTTTCTGGAAAGAGGGTCCATTGCTTTTTTTTTGTTTTTGGTGGCTGGCCGATACAGAGATCAAACATTGGACCTTGGTCTTATCAGTACCACACTCTAACCAACTGAGCTAACCAGCCAGTTCCCATTGCTTTTTTTAAAATTTATTTTTTATTTTAATTTTTTTGATGGCTGGCTTGTACAGGGATTGAACCTTAGACCGTGGTGTTATCAGCACCGTGCTCTAACCAACTGAGCTAAGTGGCCAGCCCCCCATTGCTTTTGAACAGATTTCACAAAATGTAAGAACCACCCAGAAGGGGAGGCATTATGTCTTTATTAGTCATCAACTGCTGTGTAACAAATTACCTCAAAACTTAGTGATTTAAAACAATAAACATTGGGCCAAACCCGTGGCTCACTCGGGAGAGTGCGGCGCTGGGAGTGCAGCTGCACTGGGAGTGCCGAGGTGGCAGGTTCGGATCCTATATAGGGATGGCCTGTGCACTCACTAGCTGAGCGCAGTGTGGGCGACACCAAGCCAAGGGTTCCGATCCCCTTACTGGTCACAAAAAAAAACAACAACAATAAACATTTATTATCTCACACAGTTTTTGTGGGTCTGGAATCCAGCTTATGTGGGTGATTCTGGCTCTGGGTCTTTCATGAGGTTGCAGTTTGTTGGCTAAAGCTGAAGTCATTTGAAAGCTTGACTGGGGCTACTGTCATGTGGACCTTTCTGTAAGACTACTTGAGTGTCCTCATAACATGGTGGCTGGCTTCCCCCGGAATGTGTGATCCAAGAGAACAAGGCAGATTTGTAATGTCTTTTCTGACCTAGCCCCAGAAGCCACACATGGTCATTTCCACAATATCCTATTGGTCACACAGTTCAGCCTGATTCAAAGTAGGAGGGGTTAAAAAGGATTTGAATGTCAGGAGGAGGGAATCACTGGGGGCCATTTTGGAGGCTGGCTACCACAGTACTGTAGAAAACATTGGGAATGAGGGGTTTGGGATTTAAATGTTGAGTCCAGCAACAGCTAATATTGTGATCTTGGGAAAGTTCCTTCACTTTACCAGCCCTCTTGGTTTTCTCACTCCCCTCACAGGGTGGTTGTGATATTCAGGAGTTAAGGCCTGCAAAAAGCAATTTATATAACCCCTCAATTTCACATTTGGACATTAGAAATCATTGAAAAAGAGGAAGAAAAGCCATTTGGGGTGGGGTAGTAAGTTAATGTCTTAATTATAAAATACTGAAAGTGAAGCAACAGCCATTCACCAATCTCATCACTTTAGCACCACTACTCTTAGAATTTTGGTGTTAAAATGCACTTTACTTATTTATGTATTTTTTGGGTGGCTGGCCCATAAAGGGATCTGAATCCCTTACCATGTGGCCAGCCCCCTAAAATACACTTTTAAGGTTCTTTTCCTTCTTTGCAGAGGAAAGAATAGAGGAAATGGCTTAAATTGAGGTTAGAAGGATTGGTAATAGATTTGAGTACATCTGTCTGGCATCAAGAGAGATTAAAAATTGGGAAGGGCTCCTCAGTGAGGTCCTGAAATTTCCACCAAATCTTAAAGAATGGAGTAAGGAGCTGTCATTTTCCATAACTTTTGGTAAAAACTAGCTCAGGTCATCCTTTAAGGACATTCTAAGGGGTCCCACAAATTTTTTTTTTTTCTTGGTGGCTGGGGATCTGAACCTTTGACCTTAGTCTTATCAACACCGCAGCCTAACCAACTGAGCTAATCAGCCATCCCCCACAAATCTTTTCAAGCAAAATGAGAGCAGGAATTTATTACTAAAGGTGTTCTCACATTGTTGGGCTATATTGCATTGAAATTTTAATTTTTCCATCATAAACATAGCACATACTTGTCCTAGATTGGAAGATACAGGAAAGTGTAAAGAAGAAAAAATATATTACCCTTATTTGCCACCTTAATCTGAATGCCCTGTGTTTTGTGGTTGACATGAAAAATAACTTTTTTCAATTAAAATATGTAATACTTTGTAGAAAAAAAAAAAGAAAGAAAGAAAACCAAAATCACTCGTAGTCTTAAAACCTAGAGGTAACCAGTATTAACAATTTGGTAATTTGAAATACCTTTTCCAGCCTCATGGGAGACTGAAAAACAGCAGGATTTAAATGATGATGAATGGCAGATGAGCTATGAATTAGGGCTGCCCATCATGTGAACAGATTCTGTGACTTAACAACAATAGTGAGGTCATGAAGTTTCTATCCCTGAGCATCTTTACAAATTGCATAGATATGTTTTAGTCTTTCCCAATTCTGCCTGAACAGGATCCAACTACTATTTAGGGCTCGTTGAATGGGAAATTTGTCCTCAGAGATTTTCCCCAATAAAGTAATTGTTGATATAGTCATTCATTCAACAGACTGAGTGCCTACCATGTGCCAATACTGTGACAGATGTTAGGGAAATGATGATGAACCAAGTAGAGGCTAGCACGAGCACAGTCACTAAACCAAAAGTCATACAAAGAAGTGAAATGTGGGGGCCGGCCCGGTGGCGCACTGCTACAGTGCGCCGCTTGGGAGCGCGGTGGCCCTCCCACCGAGGGTTCGGATCCCACATACAGACCGGTTCCCGCTCACTGGCTGAGCGATGTGTGGGCGCAACACCGAGGGTTGCGATCCCGTTGCCGGTCCCGGTCCGGTACGGGCGCGACACTGAGGGTTGCGATCCGTTGCCGGACACGAAAAAAGACAAAAAGGGAAAAAAAAAAAAAAAAGAAGTGAAATGTGGGAGGGACCAGGAGAGGTACACATTCGTTTGATCATCTACTGTGCTGGAAGTTTAGCACATTTGTTCTCATTTAATCACCTGGGACCTGGGGGAAGGTAATTTGACCTCTCTGAACTTCAACTTCATATGAGAATGGGGTTAGAGTTATGGAGAGAGAACATTCATTAGAGGGATAAACCCTGTTCCAGGGCTTGGTTCACTAAAGTATAAAGGTGAGGCACTTTTTACATTTTAGGCACTAAAACTAAGGAGGCAGAGAGCTGGTATTTAGTGAGTGTGTACTGTGTGCCATGGTGCTTTACAGAGATCCCATTTAATCCCAATTCTACCCTTTAAATTAGCTGCGTACCTTGTTGTCCAAATGATGGCACTAAGTCAATGAGCAGTTTCATTACTTGCCCATGGGCCACAAAGCTGCAGAAAGACTGTGAAGAGAGTCAAACCCAGGCCTGCTGAAATATAGAGCCAATGATAATATATTGTCTCATAGTGAGGTTCAGGGGTTTATATGTCCTCTTGGGAATTCCTGGGTGTCTGCTGGTGGCCTGTTTGTAAGTTGGATTCTTGAATGTGTGCTTTGCTCACAACCATGCAGTTTGAAAACAGTGACTCATCTCCAAACTGGGCAGGGCTGAGTATCAGTCCTGTTTATCTTACACTGCTGTTGACTTCAGAAGATAATTCGTAATAAAGGTGCTGTGAAACACCGATGAGCAATATTAAGTCTTTTGCTCCTATCTGAAGTATTTTTTTAAAAAAGCACTGTGATAAAAACAGAAACACACACACCCAAAAATGTATAGGTTTATTTTTTGGTGCTTCTGACAAGAGAATAAACTCATGAGTCTTATGAACTAAACAAATAAAAACAAAAACACAACTACTTAAAGTTTAATGACTAAAGCCAACATTCCAACCCATATGAGTGGTCTTCAAAAAGTTCATGGAAAGATTTGTATTATCACTTAATTCTATTTTTCCACAAGTTTCTTGAAGTACACTCATATCTTGTACAGTCCTCTGAACATACTCTCTTTTCACACTTAACTATGATGTTGTCATTAGTTTCTGTTTGATTCTGCAAGGGCAGAGACTTTGAAATATTCACATCTGGATTCCTCCATAGCTTGACACAACTGTGAGAGTCAGGCAGTGTTTGCTAAAATAAAGGCGTTTCCACAGTGCTTGTATTAGCTTTTTTTTTTTGCTGCTGTAAGAAGTTACCACAGATTTAGTGGCTTAAAACATTCATTTATATCTCATACTTCCTGGGAGCCAGATGTCTGGACAGTGTGGCTCAGCTGGTTCTCTGCTTTCAGTCTGACAATGCTGAAATCAAGGTGTCTAAATTCCTTTCTGAAGCCTCTTGGGGAGAATCTGCTTCCAAGCTCAGTCAGGTTGTTAGAATTCAGTTCCATGAGGTTGCAGCACTGAGATCCCTGTTTCCTTGCTGGCTATTAACAGAGCTTGTTCTCTATTCTAGAGGCTGCCTAACTTCCCTGGCTTGTGGCCACCTTCAAAACCAACGACAGTGGTTGAATTCTTCTCAAACTTTGAATCTAATTCTTCTGTCTCATTTCTCCAAAACATCTCTTCTGCCTTTCTTTTCTGCTTTTAAGGGTCCATGTGATTACACTGGACCCTCCAAAATAATCCAGGATAATCTCATATTTTAAGGTCCTTAATTCCACCTACAGAGTCCTTTTTGCTATGAAATGTAATATATTTACAGGTTCTAGGGACAAGGGCTTTGACAGTTTGGGGCCTACCACAGTGCCTGTACTAAACAGGCAAATTTTAGGGTGAATCTTCTCTAGTTACTCCTTAGAGATCAGAGGGGTTGTGAAGCTACTCACGAAGACATTTGAAACAAGCCAAAAGACTGTCAAATGTCAGCTGTAGATTGAAAAAAAAGTTATAAAAATCCTTTATAAAAAAAATTAAGTCAAACAATTTTTTGAAGGAGTGTTGTTCCTCCTCCTTCCCTCTTAGGGTGAAGCTAGAAGGGGAGAGATTTTTAAAACGTGCCTTACTTCACCTCTTGCAGTCTATGCACTTTGCAGGATTTTGTTTACTGGACGTGAAAGTATTCTGGTGTTAGGGGTTGGGCTGCGATAAGTCTTCTATCAGCACTGGCTGTCTCCTATGCACTAGCACCAGGGAGCGGTGGGTGTGTTTCTGCACCCAGGGAAATCTTTCAAATGTGGCCACTGATCCTGCTTTCATAGCTTTTAGGAGCTGGCCATTAATTCAGTTCGGGACTGATTCTAGAAATGTTTCTGGACATTGATTCAACAAATAGGCACAGAAAACCTATGTGCTGGGTGCTCTGAACTTCATTTAACGAAGATTCTGAAACGGAGGCTCAGAAAGGATAAGTACATGGTCCATTGTCTCTCGGCTGGTAATAACAGCTACCATTTACTAAACATTTGCTCTATGCCAGGAGCCAAATCAAATGGACCTAATAATGTCAGGCCCCGTCCCCTTCACACCATCCACCAATTGCCGGGTGTTTTATGTTAATTTTAATCCCAATAGTGCCGAGTGCTGTGAGATATCAGACTAATGTAGATCAGAACACTGACGCTCAGAGGCGGTGAGCCGACACCCAGGGAGCGACTGGGCCAGGATTCCGGTCCAGATCCGTCTGACTCTAAGGCCTGAGCTCTCTCCAGGGTACTGCCTTTAAAAATACATTCAAGTATATTCTGGTCAGTATGGACTCAAAACCCTACCAAGTTCTTTACCCGTCACCATATCACCAGGTTCACCAAGTGGTAAGAGTGCTCTAGGCTGCAGGTGCAGCCGCTGCAAATACATAGCGGCATTAAAGCATAGGAGGAAATAGGGAAGCGTCTAGGTCCGTCAATCGTTGAATAACCGTTTTACTGGTATGAATGTTTTTTTGTCTCATTATTATGCGGCAGTGAGTCATTCAGAGGCAGACCAAAAGGGAAAGTCCTGCCTCTCGTCACCTACGAGAAGTGTAGGTGAGAACCGCTTAGGCGGGAAAGGGCACAACGTAGAACCTGGGAGTCGAGCTACCAATTCTCGATCCTCACTCTCACCGGCCCGGCGGCCCGAGGCAAGAAGGACCGAAAGGGTTAAGCTTGGGGAGCCCAGCCACCGCCTCTTCCCAGCATCGCTTCCCAGAATCCCTCAGGCCCCCAGCCAGTTCCCGCACCTCGCGAGACTCCGCCCAGTCCCTTCCCCGAACGACTGTTCGTCCCCCTTCCTCTCCGAGCTCTGCGCGAGGCGGCAGCCGAGAGGAGGAGGGCGGAGAGGTGCCGCAGGGCACGCCGGGAAGTGTGGTCCAAGGGCTTCCCACAGCCATATTCTTCCGGAGCGGGTGAGGCCAGAGAGGCGGCCGGGACTACGACTCCCAGCCGCCCTTTCGGTTTGTTTTTGTTCAAAAAAAAAAAAAAACCCCCACACTCCCCCTCCTCACTCTTCACACACACTCACACACACCCACGGCAGACACGCACATACCGGGCGCCGAAGAGAAAGCCGCGTCTCGCCATCCTGCCCCACCGCCAGTCGTGTCTCGGTCTCTCAGCTGAGCGGGAAAGCGGAGGCCGGAGCCGTGACCTCTGACCCTGTGGTTATGCAGAGCCGCATTCCTTAGCGATCGCGGGGCTGCCGCCGCCGCCG
>NW_007726176.1:623368-659826 GCF_000696425.1 Galeopterus variegatus | reverse complement strand
AGTCCCGCGCCGTCGCCCCAGCCCGCCCCACCCGGAGGTCCCGCGTGGAGCCGCCGCCGCCGGGGAGGAGGAGGATGAAGGACAAACAGAAGAGGAAGAAGGAGCGCACGTGGGCCGAGGCCGCGCGCCTGGTGAGGCAGGCCGCCAAAGGGGGCTCAGTGGGGGGCGTGGGGGGTGGGCTCGCCGCGCACCCCTACCGGGAGGGGGAGGAATGAAGCACTGCCCACCGCAGGAGGGGGCGGGGCCACCTTCTCCAGGAATGGGACAACCCCCCAAGGCGTTGGGTGGGGAGAGATCCCCCGCCGGGATGGGATGTGGCGCCTTTTTCTGCACGGCCCCCCTAAATTCCTGCGGAGGGGCGAGCTGGCAGGCCGGCTCCTCCCCCTCCGGGCGGCGGGGCCCCAGCTTCCCCTCCCCCACTATTTGGCAGCTTCTGGGGGTCTGGGGAAGCTTCGTTTATTCACCCGGGGGAGTTAGGTTTCCGGGAAGGGTCTGAAGCTCCTCCCTCCCTTCCTGGTGGGTAATGGGGTGGTGTGTTTGACTCCGGGGGTGGGAAAGCGCCCCCAATTTCAAGGACGCAAGTGGCACTTTGAGCTTTTCCAATCTAAACCAGGTGTGGGGAGGGAATCAAGTGCTTACTCTCAGCTTGAACCCTGAGCAAGTGGTTCTCAAACTTTAGTGTCCTGTGGGGGGACACCTGGGGAGATTGTTAGAAATGCTTGTCCTAGGGCCCTACTTAATACCTATTGAGTCTGAGATTCTGGGATAAAGCCTGAGAATCTGCATTTTAACCAGCTTCCCAGGTGACTCTAATGCAGATGGCTCTCCAACTACACTTTGAGAAACGCTGAATAGGGTGTTTTGCTTTATAAGTTAGACTGAAGATAGACACTTGGCAGAGAACTGGATACACTTTGCAAAGAATGTATGTTGGACAAAGAGTGTCTCTGTTTGAAGATACTGTTCCCTGAGGATTTAGAAAAAACGGGGAGTAATTTGAGTGTTTGAAGCCGCCTGGTGAGGGGGGCTGTGAATTTTCTGTTTTAAAAGCGTCAGAAGACTTGTAAGTGAAATAGCTTCCATTTGGATTTGTACCCATAAAGCTAAGACGTGTCCTTATAAAATCTTGCTGATGGTAATAGTAACAAGTTATACTTCTCCCAGAGAGGTCACTTCCTCAGAACTGTCACAGCGACATAGTGTGCACATAGCCTCTTGACACGCTGTAGATTATAGGTAATTGTTATTCACTTTTTATGATGAATGGACCTCAACTTTTTAATTTTTCATCTTATTGGGAAGTGAGTTTTCTTTCTCAAAGGTGTTGTGCAAAAAAGGATGAGTATGTGTTGGAGGTTGATACAAATCTAGAATATACCTTTTTCTTTCCTGCAGTTTGTAAAACTCAGTTATTGATTACAAGAACTGAAGGTGTTTGGGCCACAGGAGAATTATCAGTGGTGTTCCTGATCATCTTCCCTGGGCATTTGCTGCCCAGGGAACAGAAATAGCAGTTCTTAGCATGCTGAAGTTTTGTGCTTCAGTTTATTTACTTTGGTTTGGCATGTGGAATTTGAAGATTTTAATTAAAAAAAATTTTTTTTACAAGTCAAGTGAAGCAGTGGATGAAAATTTGAAGATTTTTGAAGCTCCTAAATAACTTTTTTTCTGATTCAGTCAAAATTGGAAGCTTTGGCTAGTTTTAGGATCTCTTACAAATTTCAGGATTTGTCCTATGTTGCTTCACCTGGAAACATTTAGGCCTGAAGAGGAGTAGGAGACAGCCAGAAGGATGTGCTCTCTGTCTCCTGGAGGTTGAGTCTTGGGTTTTCATTGAGATTCTCCTGAGTTCCTGTTATGCAGGTGTTTATGACTCTGGACACCCAAAGGAAATTTGCTTGCCAGAGTTTTACTGGCTAGAGGTAGGTGGAAGTACCTTTAAATCCTGTGTTATTTATGTACAGACAGAATTCTAAAGTCAATTTGTCTTAAAGCTCTTCTGGCTCTTAATGGTTGAAAGGCTTTAGGAATTGGGTCCACTGTCTCCAGTATGGAAGTTGCTATTTCTGTTTTGTCATTGGCTCAACTTCAAGCCAGATTATCCAAGTAAGTTATTTCTCTTTTTCTTCTGTGGCTTTTCATTAAAAATAGTAATATGAATAGGAATTAGTTTGTGGAACAGTTATGCATATGGAAGAGGACTTGGGGGAATGTGGTGTGTAATTTTGCATATCTTTTACGTGTTTTTTGTTTTAGACTTTTCTGCCCCTTTGAATGGGACTGGTTGGTAGGGTGCTTTTTTAGAGTCCTCTTCCTGTTTAAAAAAATTTCTGTAACACTGAGTGCAGGAGAGTTTATGAGAGCTACACTGGACAGAAACTTGACTAGGAGTGAGCTGTAATGGTAGGGTAGTTGACTAGATCACCGAATAACCATCGCTAGTCTGACTACTCCTTGGACAGGTGAATTTGGAATGCTTGCAGTGGCAATCATATTCCTTGGGGACAGTTTCACATTGCTTCTGACTTCACTCACTATGGGGAGTGATACCAGGAATCATTTTAAAAACTGTTTTGGTAGAGGAAAGAGAATTCTGGAGTATTTCAGTAGAGTAATATATCTCAGGAAATTGATTTTTGCTGATATTAATTATGTTGCTGAGAAGTAGATACTCTTCTTCCAAAGATTTTGTAGCATTGTCTTTTCTAGATGTAAGAAGTAGACTTTAAGTGGCTGGATGGGTATAAATCCTCCTGCTCTTTATGAACAATTTGTTTGGGAGAGATATAGCCAGGGGGATTTCCCTTTAAATTGAGTACCCTTAACTGGAGAAACTCTACATTGCATGCTTTAGCTTTCACTTTGATTCATGACTGACCATTCTTACATCAAACATTTTCTCTCTTTGAAGTAGGAGAAGAGATAGTTTTTCTTTCTTTTTCAAAAATGTACAGTCTAGAAAGAGCCTAGGAATAGAACACTGCTGAATTGTTCTTATACTAAAAGCTGGAGGCATATACAGTTTTAATAAAAGTGAATACTTTGTATCTTTTGATGTAACTTTCTTTTAGAGATTTTGTTTCCTCTGCCTTAGTTTCTCAGCCTCTTCCTGACTGCTGCGTAAATAATTGATAGCTAATTTTTCAGTCATGCTTCTTTTTTTTTTTTTTTTTTGTCCTTTTTTGTGGCCGTGCTCAGCCAGTGAGTGCACCGGCCATCCCTATATAGGATCCGAACCCATGGCGGGAGCACCACTGCGCTCCCAGCACCGCACTCTCCCGAGTGAGCCACGGGGTCGGCCCAGAGTCATGCTTCTTAGAAAAAGAAAATTCTACAAAAATTTGCTCGCTCAGCTCACACTTAATTAGTATCAAAGAAATGATATCTTGTGGCACTGAACATTAGTAGCTTGTATCAGGGTTTATTGTAGGTTTGTTCAAGTCAACATTGCCTACCTTAACACTTAGTTACATTCTGGACTACAAAGATGGATAAGGTTTGCAGCTGAGGAGTTTATGGTCTCCTGGGGATGGGGAGGGTCCAGATGCATGAACAGAATTTTATTACAGGCATGATAAGTGTTATCATAGGTGTGTAAGCACTGGTTCCTGCCTGTTCTTCAGGCATAATTATGAATAATTCTTTCCTTTCACTCTCAAGTTCTGGTTTGGAAGATAATTATATGTGTTGTGGAACAATGGGGACACTGAAGAGAGACATTTAACTCTGCTTGGCAGAGGTCAGGGAAGGCTTCCTGGAGGAAGGTGCTTTCTGAGCTGAATCTTGGTGGGTAAGTAGGAGTTAGGCCCATCACAGAAGGCATAAGCAGGAGCTGGTGACAATAAATAGACAGCGAGAGAGAGAGAGAAAATCTGCCAAATGGGAATTGGTAGAATTATGAGTAGTTATTGGAACATGAAGTTGTGGAGTGTCAGTGTGGCAATCAGGTTAGAGACAGGCAGAGACCAGACTTGGAGGTATTTAATCCAGTATTTCAATCCAGGCTTGTCTGGTTCCTTTCTTTTTCTTTTTTTTTTTTCCCCTAAATTTTAAAAGGTAATTTAATGGTAATCACTTGCATTTAGAAAACAGTAAAATCATTATTATTTTTTTTATTCCTTTTTGTCTTTTTTTACTGACCGGTACGGGATCGCAACCCTCGGTGTTGCGCCCGCACCGCACTCAGCCAGTGAGCGGGAACCGGTCTCCACATGGGATCCGAACCCTCGGCGGGAGCGCCGCTGCGCTCCCAAGTGGCGCACTCTCCAGTGCGCCACCGGGCCGGCCCAAAACAGTAAAATTATTAAAAATTATATTATGAGCATATGCACCAAATACTAGTGACTGAGAAACTGAACCTGTCTGGTTCTAAAGTCTGTGCTTTACCAGTGGTCCGGTGGACTCTGGAAGCTTCAGATTTTGCTGTGTGTGATTAGTGAGCTATTGAAGGAGTTTAAAGCAGGAAAGTGATGAGGGAAAGTTTGCTTTGTTGGGTTGACCTCAGGCTATAGCCCGTAAATTCTGTTAGAGTGGGGATTTGGTGTTTTTACTATGAATTCCTGCAGTTGTGCCTGGCACAAAGTAGGTGTTCTGCTCATTTGTTGAAAGAAGGATGACAGCAGAGTAAAAATGGATTTGAGGAAAGCAGGACTGGATGCAGGGATATCAGTGAAGGGTCAGGTAAGAGACTGGCTTTGAGGCCTGGGGGACTGGTTAGAGTGAAGGATGATGCCTGCATTTCTGAATAAGGTAAATTAGACAGGCTGCCAACAAAGGGAGGGATTATAGGAAGAAGAGTGGGTCTGGAGGGGAGGTAAATTAGAGTAGAGATGAATTGAAGTAGATGATCAAGGGGGCACATCCAGTACAGAACTGAATATTTGAATCTGAAGCTTGGGGAGAAGTCAGGGCTAGAGGTAGAGATTCGGGAGTTATCAGAATTAGGTAGTAGTTGAAAGAAAACAAACAAACAAACAAACAAAAAACCTAAAGAAAAAAGAAAGACTTTAAAAAAAGAGGCTAAGAATGGGACTGTGGGAAATGGGGGTTTTATTTTAGCCCCAACTTCTGCAAACCTTGACTTCCTTTAGCGCTAAAAACTTATGTTCTTCCACAGAGAGCACCTTCCACAGCACTCCTGTCAGACTTCTTACTTTACATTTTGTTTGTGACAGCAGTACTTAGTTGCTATGGTTGTTAAGTGACTGAGAGATGTTAGCTTGGTTGGAATAACCTCAGCAGCTGCACAGGTAGAGAAAGTACAAAGATATTGACAGCCTGCCTTTTTTCCTCCCTTAGAAGAATAACATTTCTAAAACAACCCAACTTCTTAAAGCGAGAGAGCTGTAGTTGCTCACTAAAAAAATACTGCCATGACTTATAGATAATGCTAACATCAAGAGGAAATTCCATTTCTCATTGTTTTGCTTGCACCAGTCACACAGAATCATAGCATCATGTTGCCAAATGGCAAGATGTACTGTGACAGTTAACACCAGAATTTCACACCACAGTGGCAAAAAGCACCATTTAAAAATAAGGGTACTAATCAAACTTCCTCGGGAAAGAAAACCTGAATGCATTTCTGTCTTATAAATTATTGTGCAGCACTATGTATTCTGTATTTTAGCCATATTAACAGCATTAAGTTAAGCAGCAACCAGGGTTGTGAAGGTCTTGCGTACCATAACATGTATGCTAAGAAGATGCTTGTCCTTAGTATTGAGAATTAGAACATTTCATTCAGCTAATTGCAGTAACTTTAAGTAACTGGATATATGTGTAATTTGGTTTCTGAAGTAATTTTAGCTGTAGAAAAACTAAATTGTCACTAGCAGTACCTCATGGCAGAACTGTAGCCCATGATACAGATTGATGGATATAAATAGAAACTGCACACTGAAATCAGGACATTTATATTTCTTCAGGTATTAGAAAACTACTCGGATGCTCCAATGACACCAAAACAGATTCTGCAGGTCATAGAGGCAGAAGGACTAAAGGAAATGAGGTTTGTATTGCTCTTGTTGCTTAATATGAGGGTTTCATAGGACATGTGTCTTTCCATAGTTGTGCAGTGATATGAGTAAGTCCACCTGTGTATATATCAGTGTTGTGTGTGTGGTGGTGGTGTTGAACTTTTCATCTGCTGGGTTGTGTGTCCTCTGAGTGGAGAGCAGGTGCGATGAATGGTCATCACGAATGAGGAGCAGCAGCTTTCTGCATTCATGCTCTCCCTTAAATCTTGACATAGAGCTTGTTTTTCGCGTAAGAAGTCAGGGCACATTTTCTTTTGTACTTTGTTTTGCAAGTTTCAGTAATAAAGAAGGGACAGAGCCTGATAGGCTCTAATGTGCCTAAAACTACTCTTCTCTCTATGTTGTACCTTTGACGTCCTTTCTTTTAGGATAAAGAAGGGAATGGTCTCACCGACATAAAATCCACTGGCTTCTCCCCTCACCCTTGATTCTAGCCATTCATGATATGAATGTGCTAAATTTTGGGGTAACCTTTATTGTCTTATGATGTTAGTTTTCCTAGAGAAGCAACAAGTTAGAAACATGGAAAGACTTACAGGTGTGAAAACTAGTAACTGTCCTTAATCCTTCTCTCTCCTCACCCCAGGTTTTTTTTTTTTTTTTTTTTTTTTTTTTTTAAATGAGGAATGGGGAGAGCACAACATGGTCCCTTCCTTGGACTCAGAAGAAGCAGCATATATTTTTGCTGGTCAAGCTTTAGCTGCTCGAATTGACCTTTTAGGGTCCATAGGTCCTCACTTTCCAATTGTCAGTTCAAACATTCTGAAGTTGATGTTTTGTGGGGAGGGAAGATTAGGATTGTCTAGATCACATTCACTTAACTGGTACCTGTTCACTGTGCAGTGTTATAATTGTGCTTTATTTTTGTTTTTATGGGCTATTTCATATCATGCTGCTGTCTGCACTGATGTTGGACCACTATGCCTATAGAAGGTAAATTAGTCCCTTTGGGACAGATGGAACTGAGAACCTTAACTTGTTTCTGCTTCTTGCTCTTATAGGAATTATGAAGCAATCATGGTGTCTCGTGATGAGTGAGCATCTCTGTAATTTGTAGACAGTGGTATAGTGTGTAGGAGTCACAGAAGGACTCTGCCGGCATGCTGGTCTCCTTTGTAGAAGAGATGCTAGCACACCCACTTGATACTCCAGATTCTGCACAAGATTTCTTTTAGAGATTGGATCTTGGTGAAAATTTTTTTAGCATTCAGTGTATTCCAAGGCAGAATAAGTAATCTTTTTTTTTTTTTAATGACTTTTTTAGACTCAGAATTTATTTTTAACACACTGCATAAGTTAGAGCCTCTAAGTTCTGCAAAGTGCCAAGTGGCTTTACTTAAGGTATTTGTATATATTTTTTAACATGCTGGGGAGGGAGAAGAGAAGGTGTACAGGTGAATTCTACCACTAACATGCTAGTGCCAAACTCAGTTAATACAAATAATGGGCATTTGTCTATATTTTTGACAGCTTTTATATTTTATGACTCAATAAGTGGCTGCTATCCTACTGAGTTGTCACTGTTTTTTGACCTACTATTGCGGCAGAGACCGTGGAACAACCAATATGCCAACTTTTTAATGTTTAAGCGTTACTGGGTATTAAATCCACTTGACTTTTTGCATTCAAATTTAAATGACTGTTCCTGGGTAGATATAGAATAAAACTTTTCCTCTCCCCTTCCCAACAGAGAAAAAGCAAATGAAATACTGTTCTTTTTGTGTGCTTATTAGAAAATATTTAACCGAAAAAAAAGTGTGCTTATTTTAGTGGGACAGCTCCATTGATTCTGTGATGTTTGTGATGATAATGTTACATGGCAGTTTCTGAGCATGATATGTAGGTTGAAATGTTGATGCTGGGAAGCTCTCAGTTTGGGTTTTTTTTTGTCCTTTTTGAGACCGGCCGCACTGCGCTCAGCCAGTGAGCACTGTGAGCACACTGGTCATCCCTATATAGGATCCGAACCCGTGGCGGGAGCGCTGCTGTGCTCCCAGCGCTGCACTCTCCCGAGTGCGCCACGGGCTCGGCCCTCTCAGTTTGGTTTTTAATAGTAAAATTTTATTAAAATTTAAAAACTTATTAAAATATAACTTGAATAAATTGTGGGTTTTTTTTTTTTTAATTTCTTGGGAATTTGGTTCATATTGTCAAAAAGCACTAAAGAAATGTTAGGTATGGATTTTAGGTATCACATAACATCTCTTATCCCAGAGCTCTCTGAGTGTGATTTATGAGAATTTCATTTGGTTACTATTTTTTTTTTTTTTACTGTTTTCACAGTGGAATTGTCATGGGATCTTTGTGTATTTTTTGCTCCACTTCTCAATTTAAGAATGAGTGGGAGCGATTAAGTCTTTGAGTAATTACATAGGCATATGAATTTGTATGACCCTCATCCATCCTTTTTTGTTTTATAGTGGGACATCCCCTCTTGCGTGCCTCAATGCCATGCTACATTCCAATTCGAGAGGAGGAGAGGGGCTATTTTATAAACTGCCTGGCCGAATCAGCCTTTTCACCCTCAAGGTAAGTAATATAAAATCCATTTTAGTGCAGTTTTCAAACTTTTGGTGTGCATAAAAATCACCTGGTAGGTCTGGAATGTGGCCCGTGAGTTTGCATTTCTAATGAGCAGTTTGGTGACACTGATGGTCTTAAATGGCACTTAGACTGAGATGTTTTAGTGTGAATAGGGTATTAGGAATTATTTAGTTATAGCAACTATAATCTCTGTGTTAGCTTTGCTTGTCTCCATCTTTGTAGATTGTATTCAATTGAAGGATAAGTATGTATGGAGATAATTGCAAATGTGTCTTAATTAGGATTTTGTTTGGAGTAATAGTGTGAAGGGTAATTTGCTGGGCAGGTAAAGTAAGACCAACTCTATGGAAAATAACTGAAATGTGAACATATTTGTGGAAACTCATACTCATTAGCACTTACTAAGTGACACTAATTACAAAGGAAGAGAACTTAAATTGGGTAGAGTTTATAATAAAGCTTAAATAGG
Organism: Galeopterus variegatus; assembly: GCF_000696425.1. Taxonomy (NCBI): domain Eukaryota; kingdom Metazoa; phylum Chordata; class Mammalia; order Dermoptera; family Cynocephalidae; genus Galeopterus; species Galeopterus variegatus. The sequence goes on along the minus strand of NW_007726176.1, from coordinate 650,775 downwards.
GCTGAAATGAACAGGCTAATTATTTTTCTGCCATTATATGACTATAATTTAGACCAGGGGTCTGCAAACTTTTTCTGTACAGGACCAGAAAATAAATATTTTAGGTTTCGTGCACCATACTGTCTCTGTCACAACTAGTCAGCTCTGCCATTGTAGCAGGAAAGCAGCCGTAGACTAAACTAGAACGAGTGGGGATGGCTGTGTTCAATAAACAAATATTTATTTTATTTACAAATGTGTGTTTTAATTACAAAGATAGGCAGCCGGCCAGATTCAGTTTGGGGCTGCAGTTAGCCAACCCCAAATTTAGACATAAGATGACTTGACAGTGGGGAAACTGAAAATTTGATGCTGACCCTTATTGTCTTCCAAATGTTTTTATAAATTGCAGTAGTCATTATGCAGGCTTTTTCTTCCTTTGAGTTTAGTTTTTTTTTTTTTTTTTCTTAAAAGGCAACAGCTAAGGGGATCTTAACTCTTGACTTGGTGGTGTCAGCACCATGCTCTCCCAAGTGAGCCAACCGGCCATCCCCACATAGGGATCTGAACCCATGGCCTTGGTGTTATCAGCACCACACTCTCCCAAGTGAGCCACAGGCCGGCCCTAGTTTTTTTTTGTTTTGTTGTTGTTGTTGTATGTTGTATTAATTCAAAATTAATTAAATACCTGAACAAGTAACTGTATAACTTAAGTCATAAAACTTGTCATTATGTATTCATCAAATATATCTTATGTTCAGATGTCTGTGCTGTTTTCTATATTGTTTTTATTTCTAATAGTTCGGACTTTTTTTTCTTCTTTTTTGCATGTTTTTCTTGTAATTGAGCTTTGGGAGAGACAGAGTCCCTGAGTTCAAAATCTAGCTTTGTAACCTGGGGTGGATTTAACCCCTCTTTATGGTAGTGTGTATGCATCCCTGGCGTTGAGTCAGTCCTAAATAAATGGTAATCTTTATGATATTCCTAGGTTCTTCATCCTTAATGGCCTGTTATTGACATTTTTCTTTTATTATATACATTATGTTATATTTAATGTAATTGTATATCATTACATACAGCATATATATTACAAATATACCTGTTAATGGCCTGTTTCAATTTTTTTTTTTTTTTGTCCTTTTTTGTGACTGGTAAGGGGATTGCAACCCTCCCGTGCTCAGCCAGTGAGCATACCAGCCATTCCTATATAGGATCCAAACCCGTGGCGGGAGTGCTGCTGTGCTCCCAGCGCCGCACTCTCCCAAGTGAGCCACAGGGTCGGTCCAACCTGTTTCTATTTTTAAGAGGGAGGAGAACCACTTTTTTCTGAGTATCTTGAGGGTAGGAACTGAATTTTGTCTTTGTAAGTTGGCTCTGGGCAGAATTGTTGGCACATCCATGCCTAATAAATGTTTAAACTGAATTATATTTCTTCATGTTAATTTTAATGTATCTTTGAGTAAACACCATTGTATGAACCTGCTGTAAACTTGGAGGTGTTCTGTTAGTCTGTAGCCTGTGTCTGAGATGCAGTGATTGAAGATGTGCTCAGCATGTCATGTCGTCTGCTTTTGGCTTTATGTTGCTTATCAGCCTTTTACATCTGCAGGCATCACCTCTCTGATACTCATTGTGCTGTTTTTGGATTAATGGTTTGCTTGCCTGTTTAATCCAGTTAGACTGTAAACTTATTGAAGGCAGAGTTCGTGTCTTACTCATTTCAGTATCCCCAGTACTAGTCAAAGTTGCTTTCAATAAATGTTTATTTAATGGATAAATTAGTGAATAATGGCTACATTCTGGGACTTCGTTATTGTCCTTTTGTTTTGACATTTGATGGTAAATATTGCTCATAATTTTGATAAAACTATCCCTAGATCTGCCGCTGGCATCTAGCTCATATTTCAGAGCCAAAATGAGGATGCTTTCTGCTGTGGTTTTGGTAGAATTTTAGTTTGGTTAATTATCTGTGTGTGATTCTTAATGTTTTTGACCTATTATAAAAGCAATATATGCAAATCAACAGAGAAAGTAAAGTACAACAGAGAAAGTGAAAGTAATCCAAAAATTCTGCTGCCTGTAACCTAAATGATAATTTATATCAACATTTGAAATAATTGGACCGTACTTTCCTTATACCTTTACTGCTTGCTTTTATTCAGTTAATATATTTTGAACCACTTGCCATGATGGTATATATAGACATACGTTATTCTTCTAAAGACTGTTGCAAGGATTCCGGATTCCAGGTTATGAATGTGTGGTAATTTATTAGTCTCTTGTTAAATGCCTCATTAACACTACACTGCTTCCCAGAAGTTATACAGGCATTTGCTTTATTTTTATTCGGGAATGAATGAGAAAGGATACTAAAAATTTGAACCAGCCAGTCACCATCTTTGTCACCTGTGAACTCAGGCCCGCCCAGTAAACACATGAGTCCAAGGTGCTGTTAAGTACTTTTTCATCCTCCATTTTTTTATTTTGAAAAATTTCAAACCTACGGAAAAATTGGAGGTGTACTATATAGTGAACACCCCACCCATCTATCATTCACCTAGGTGATTTAGGTTTACTAATCTAACAATTAGAGTTACCAGTTGTTACCAGTTTCTCACATTTACTTTATCTCTTTTTATTTTTGTCTGCATTTTTTTTCAGAACCATTTGAAAGTGTTAACAAGTACAGACTTCATCTCTAAATATTTTTAAATGTGTATCTTAAGAACAAGGACATTTTCTACATAACCACAATATCACACTCAAGAAACTTAATATCAATATAAAATATATAGCATATAGTCCATATTCAAAATTTTCTGTGATTCCAAAAACATTCTTTATGGGTTATTTATTTTTTTGCAGCTGGCTGGTACAGGAATCCAAACCTTTTACCCTGGTGTTATCAGCACCACACTCTAACCAAGTGAGCTAACCAGCTAGCACTTTCTGGCTAATTTTTAAAAATCCTTTATCCAATCAATAATCATGTGTTACATTTGATTGTCATGTCTTTTTAATCTCCTTTAATGTAGAGCAGTTTCCTTGCTTTCTTTTGTCTTCCATGGCATTGATATTTTTGAACAGTCCAGGCCTGTTGTCATGTGGAATTAAGTACATTTTTAAAGGACTAATAAAAGTGTAGAAATCTTGGTTATTTCCTAACTCTTTTGTGTTTTATTGCCTGGATTGTGTCTGCTGTTCCAGGTAGTGTTCCAAGGCTATTCAGCAGTGAAGGGGGGATGTTTTGCACAGTGGTCTACCAGGGACTAATTTGTTCAGCATCTTGCCAGTAACAAGGGCAAGAAGACACCATTTATTTAACTCACATTTCTCATTTTTCCTTTTGAAGGTAGTAGTGACACCCCCGAGATCTTTTGTCTTTGTCTAAGCTTTCCCTCATGTGTTAAGGAAAAGCTTGTGTACAGAATGCCTTGGTATTTTTTCTCCTCCCTACTTGGAAATCTCTTCTGGTAGGCCATCAAGGTCATGATTATATTTTATCCATGTGGTTTTGCTACTTGAACAGAGGAATTTTTTCAGTTCTGGTTACATTTGTGTGGCCTTATCTATGATTATCAAAGGTTTACTGATAAGCTGGAGTCTTTGGGCATGCCATAGGGTTCCTTCTCTGATGGAAGTTGTTCTGGATAATGTGGTGGTATGTTTGCCATTTTATGTGTAGATGTTTGTATTGGTACTTGGAGCTAGTACTCAGATGAGGATAGATGAAATTTCTCTCTGCTTTGAATTCTTAATTTGAATTGCTTTTCTTAAGCTTTTCTTGAAGTCATCTGTTAGTGTTGAACATTGCCTGGTTAGAGGTTGGATTTATAGTTTCTTTTTTTCTTTTTTTTTTTTTTTTTTTTTTTCCTTTTTGTCTCTTTTTTTGTGACCGGCAACGGATCGCAACCCTCAGTGTCGCGCCCATACCGGACCGGGACCGGCAACGGGATCGCAACCCTCGGTGTTGCCCCCGCACCTTGCTCAGCCAGTGAGCGGCCGGTCTGTATGTGGGATCCAAACCCTCGGCGGGAGCGCCGCTGCGCTTCCCAAGCGGCACACTGTAGGAGTGCGCCACCGGGCCGGCCCCGGATTTATAGTTTCTTACAGGTAGATTTCCTGTTTTCATAAGACTACCGTGAACTCCTTTGTACTGTTGTATATTTTTAGGACTTTCATGCTGAACTGCTTATGCTTGTTTGACTTGGTAGTGTGTCACTGGTGAGATTAAACTGGGTTAGTGAATGGTTATTCCACCACTCACTGTCAGGCATAACTACAGTCATCTTAACATTATTTGGTTTAGTTGTTGCATGATGCTCAAATAGAGATGTCACTTATGGCTATTTGCACTTTATTATACCTTACATGGTGATATAGGGCTCAGCCTTCAGGTCTTTGTGTATTCAATTAACAAGATCAGTTGAACCTTTTTAATGTATAGAATATTTTTTAAAAAGTATAAAAAATATCTTGGTAAAAGAAATAGATGACTAGACTTGAAGTATCCTTTATTTAAATCCACAGTTTGCAAATAAAAGAAAGGAAAAAGCAAATGGGGGAAGAGGGAAGAGAGGGAGAAAATTATTGCATTCTTACAGTGTTATTTAAGTAACTACAATTAAAATTTTTGCACACAACTCCACATTAACAGCAACTTTAAAACTATTTATATTACCATTAAATACCAAGAGGAGAACAAATGGAGTAAGTTTATGTTTATTTATGTATTTATTTAGTGGCAGCTGGCCAGTGTGGGGATCCAAACCCTTGACCTCAGTGTTATATATGACACTGTGCTCTAACCAACTGAGCTAACTGTCCAGCCCCAGCTTAGATTTAGGTACAGTAAAACAGCACCAATCATTCGAAGGGCAATCTCAGAGTTCAATTTGATTTTTGATAGGTGCACAGCAAGCAGAATGAAAATGCAAATCTGATCATGTCACGCTCCTGCTTGGCCCTTGCCTCCATCTCTGAACTGCTTTCCTAGTACTTTCCACTTGGTCATTCATTATACTTTAGCTATCCTGGCCTCCAGTCTTGTATTAGTCTGTTTGTGTTGCTGTAACAGAAATACCTGAGACTGGGTAATTTATAAAGAACAGAGGTTTATTTGGCTTACGATTCTGGGACAGCTGCATCTGGCATGGGCCTCAGGCTGCTTCTACTCATGGTGGAAAGTGGCAGGCAGCCGGTGGGTACAATCAGATCACATGGCGAGAGGAAGCAAGAGAGAGAGAGGTGCCAGGGTCTTTTAAACAACCAGCTCTCCCGGGAACTAATAGAGTGAGAACTCACTCATTAATCCCGCCTCCCCCAGGGAGAGCATTAATCCATTCATGAGAGATCTGCCCCCATGACTCAGTCAGTTTCCAACACTGCCACACTGGCCATCAAATTTCCACATGAATTTTGGAGGGGACAACACATCCAAACTCTATCAAGTCTGTTTCTCAAACATTGCATGCTTGTGTATACCTCATGCCCCTTGTACTTGCTGGCCTCTCTGCCTGGAGAACTGTAGTGAGTTAACTATCATTTGGTTCTTAGTCCAACAGTATCTTTTCAGTGAAGCTTTCTCTGACTACCAGTCTAATTCCACAACATTATTTATGGTTTTTGTTTGTGTCATAGCCATATCAGTATCCCAGATTACCTTGATTGTTTATTTGGTTACTTAGTTATCATTAGCCACCTCCTACTAGAATGTAAATGTGGGGGTCTTTGTTTTCATTGGATCCCGTGTGTCTGGCACATAATATAGGTAGTTAAAATTAAGCCAGCTAATTCTCCTTGTATTTCACCTTACTTTATATCAGTTTTTGTTATAGAATATACGTGTTTTGGGTTATTTTTTCTCCAGCTCAGCAAGTTAGCTGAGAACCCTTTGTTTTTTCTTTGCTCTCTTTGGAGCAGTTTAACATAAATCAGTGAAAGAATCTGCTGACATTGGAAATAAATCTTTCTTTCCCAGGCTGTGGCCATAATCTGGTTCCTCTTAATTGCTGAAGGAAGTAACTGAACATTAGAAACAGTTTAAACATCTTAGATATTTTTTAATTTAACACATTTTTATTTTTTTATTTTTTGGTTTTAGCGGCTGGCCGGTATGGAGATCCGAACCCTTGATCTCAGTGCTTGGTGTTATAGCACTGTGCTCTAACCAGATGAGCTGCTTAGGTTTTTTTTTTTTTTTTTAAGATATATTAGTATTCCCTTTAGAGCTTTGAACTTTGATCATCTTGCTTGTTACAAAAAAGGATTTTTATTTTCATTTAAAATGGTAGCAACATTTTTGGACAATGTCTTGTAGTCTGTATCTTTTCAAATATGTGATCTTTTTTTTTTAAAGATGACTGGCAAGGAGATCTTAACCCTTGACTTGGCGTTGTCAGCACCACGCTCACCCAGTGAGCTAACTGGCCATCCCTATATGGGATCCGAACCCATGGCCTTGGTGTTATCAGCACCACACTCTCCCAAGTGAGCCACGGGCCTGCCCCATATCCACTAAATTTCTGAAGAAACAGACTCTTACCAAACCAGAGCAACAATAATGGGAGTGGCCCTTTACCTAGTCATTCATTCATTGATTCAGTGTTTATTGAGCTCCTCCTGTGTGCCAGGCTGTCCTAGGTACTGGAAGCAAAACTAAGTTTCTGTCCTCATGGAGCTTACATTCCAGTGGGAAGAGACAGACAATAAATATATAATTACATATATATATATAAATATATATATTTCCTTGAGAAAACCTATGTCTGTGAAAAATACTTAAATTTTCTTTGGGCCAGCCAGTGTAAAAACTGTGCATTTGATCTCTTCTCAATCTTTCAGATCAGACTTTTGGGGAAAGTTATTTGAGGAATTTGTTTAGTCTAAGAAAGTTGCTGCTGCTTCTAGCTTACCTAAGTCTGAAAAAACAGATGGAAACTGATGTTTAATTGAGTGCTAACTATATTCCAGACAGGCATCATACTCCTCATATTGGTCCTTTTGAAGCATAGTTTCCAACTCCTATACTAATGATTAGGAAACAGTCTGAGAGAGTTTATATAAATGGTACAAAGTCACATTTTTGGTTATTTGAGAGATTTGTTTTTAACATGGAGGACAAGTTAGGAGGTTTGAAGCTTCATCTAAATGAGTTAGTTCTCAGATGTTTGAGAAGCATGCTCAAGGTTCTGAAGAATAACTTCAAATTCTTTGTGTATCATGAGGCTGGAGAGGAGGAATAGGGAGCAAAAAGATGTATATTTTCTTCTGTTCTGAAAGGTGCTGTCTTTTTTGACTGAGTGGTACAAAAAAGGCTTCGAAAGATATGCCTAAATAAGAGCAATCAGCCACATATTTTGTTTTTAGTCTTCCCTTTTGGATATAGATGACTCTTCATGCCAGTTTTTCTTTGGAAAGATAACTGTCCTGACGGTTCTACTTTTAAAAACTTCCACTTTTGTGATGGGGATGGTGTGGGGGGAGGGCGGGTGTGTCCATTTCTGTTGCCATAACCCTAGCCTAAATTATCCCCATATGCTAAATACTGAAATAGTTCCTGCCTGGTCCACTTGCTTTCACTTCACCCCCTTATAATCCAGTGCATTGCTCCTTTGTAATTTACACAGCCTCCAGAGGGATTTTTTTCAAAACATAATTTGATCATGACATGTTTCTGTTTGATACTTATAAGTGGTTTCCCAAGGCATTTACAAAAAAATCCAAATCTTGCTCGACTACATTGCCTTTCTTTCAGTTCTTTGAATTCTTTAAGCTCTTCCCAGTTTTAGTGTTTCCCATTTTAAACTCTCTTCCTTCCCCTTTTGCCTGGCTATGGGTCTCAAGAGCTGATAACCTATGTCAGTTCTTCAGAGGAGCCTTCACTTACCTCTAAGTTAGATTTTCCTGTTGTGTCTGAATTTTACTTCTTATGAATTATAAGTTTACATAATTATTGGGTGATTGTTTGATATGTCTTTCCTGACTAGGCCTTAGAGGCAGAGAATCTGTATTATTTTGTACCTGGCTGTATCTCTAGCACCTATTATAGTAGGTGCTCGATAAATGTATGTTGAATAAATGCAGTGGAAAAATACATAGAAGAGATTGGTACTTTTAAATTGTTATTTATTTTTTTGTTTGTTTCTTTCTTTTTTTGTGGTGGCTGGCTGGTACGGGGATCTGAACTCTGGACCATGGTGTTATCAGCACCATGTTTTAGGCAACCGAGCTCACTGGCCAGCCCTAGAAGAGATTGTTTTAACTTGCTGTGGCAGCAGTTCTCAATGCTAAACAGTTGAGTTGGTTCAGGATAGTTAGTAATTTTTGGTGTCAAAATGGAAATGTGTAGTATGGAATGTTTAGCAGGATCTCTTTTCCATGGAATGGAGTATTTGAGAATCTCGAGTGTAAGCTTTTCTTTCTCAAAAGAAAAAAAAAATAATGTTCATTGTTGCTTTTGAAATCTAATGCTGTATTGATTCCTGATGTTTTTGCATGTGTCCCCTGCCTCTTTTTTTCTACTGCCTCCCACTGAAAGCTTTTAGGAAGTTTTCTATGATAATGTACTTTGAAGTGGGTCTTTTTTCATCCCTTGTGCTACTGAGTGTAGAGACTCATGTCTCTCAGGTCTGGGAAATTATTTTACATTTTTTTCTGAGGTGTAGGTACGTAGGCCTTTGGTCTGATGCTATCAGTATTTAACTTTATTGAAGTTAGAAACATTTCATAATACAAATTTAAAAATTTACTTATTATTTGTATATTATACAGCCCATGTTTCTTCTATTTGTCATGCCCTATTTCTTTCACATCACAGCATCACTCACATGTCTGATGATCCTTGGTTGAGGGCTGATGCTTGAGAGTCAGGCTCTTAAATACTAATGGAAAATTCAGTGCATTGTGGTTTTGTGGCTTCTCTCATCTCCTGTGGAAGTGGGGAAGTGGTTGTCACTTAGATGCATGGTGCTGGAGTAGGGATGTCTGTCTCCTAATGGAGACTTTAACAGTCCTAATGTTGTGAACCCCATACCTCCTCCTTGTCTGTTGTGGTACCTGTTCTGAACCTGTGTGGAGTTTAGGGGATGAATCTCCTTGGTTCTTTTCAGTATCTCCTTCTGGAACACTTACATCTCATCTTCCTTTGCTTTGCTAACTTGTCTCCTTTGCTTCTCCACCTGTTTCTCTGTCATTGATGACTTCCAAGTTATATTCCTGTCCTGGATATTCCTCTCTGAACATCAAACTTGCGTATTCAATTACCTACTAAGTATCACTTTTTGGATGTCTAATGGCATCTCACAATTAACATGTATAAACCAGTGTTGTGATTGTTCTACCCCAAACTTATTCCACCTTTGTCTTGCCTATATAAATTAATGGGAACTCCATCTTTTAAGTTGCTTATATCAGAAAACTTGGAGTCATCAACGTTGGAGTCATCTCCTTTCTTTTGTTCTCATGGCACATGTAATCATCAATAAATCCTTTTGGTACTGCCTCCAGAATATATCCTGTTCTACCACTCCCTTTGCCATCACCATCTCTCTTTCTTGTAGATTATTGTAGTATCTTCCTAACTGGTCTCCTTGCTTCCACTCTCACCACTCTCTTCCTCAATACTGAAGAGATTTTTTTAAAAATGTTAGATCATGTCACTCCTCTGCCCAAGGCCATGCAGAGTGGTAAGAGGCGTCTTATTCTTTTTCCCATCTTCACTAAGACTAAAGGCCGAAGTCCTTCAAGTGGATTGCAGTGCCCTTATACTGTCTGCCCCACATCTTCACTTTCAGCCCTTTTCATTTAACTCTCTCCCGCTGATTCATTCTGCTCTAGAAATGAACTGGTCTCCTTGGCCATCCTTGAACATGCTAGTACTGTTTCTCTCAGGGCTTTTGCCCTTGCTGTTCTGTCTGAAACGCCTTGCCCCCAAATACCTGCATGCTTCGTTCCACACTTCCTTCACCAGCACCATGCTCTCCCAAGTAAGCTAACAGGCCAGCCCTCCACACCTCCTTCAAGTCTTTGCTCAGATTGCACCGTTCCCTGCCTTGTTTTTCTCCTTGGTATTTATCACTGTCATATAGACTGTATTATGTATGTACTTTGTTTACTGTTATTCTCTGTCTCCCTTGACTAGAGCATAAACTTTCCTTGGGGAGAGATTTTTAATTTTAGTTACTGTTGTCTCTCTGGCTCCTAGGGAAAAAGTAGGTACTCAGTAAATAAATATTTGTGTGAGTAAATGAGTCATAGTTTATTTCCTTTAATTTGGTGATATGATGAGTTATGTTAATAGATTTTTTTCCCAGTGCTCAAGCCCACTTGCATTCCTAGGGTAAATGTCACCTCAACATGGTTTTCTTTTTGAATGCACGTTGCTGGATTTAGATTATAAATAATTTATTTAGGTTTTTTTTGTGTCCGTATTCCTAAGTGACATACATCATATTTTCTGCTCTATGCTATCTTACGGCATGAATGTACCATGATTTGTCTGTTCTGTGCTTAGTGTGTATTTGGGTTGTTTCTCTTTCTTTTTGTAACAAACAATGCTGCACTGAGTGCTCTCGTACATGTCTCTTGGTGCATGTGTGCATTAGCTTTTTCAGGGTGTGCAGGTTGCTGGAAATGGGACTGAGAAGTACCTAGTTGTCATTACTAGGTAGTACAGCTGGTTTTAGAAGCGACTGTATGAATTTATATTCCTTCCAGACATACGCGGGTACGTCAAAAAGTTCATGGAAAGATTTGTACTATCTTAATTCTATTTTTCCACAGATTTTTTGAAGTACCCTTCTATGTGAATTCCTGTAGCTCCACAGCCTGAGTATTGTGGGTATAAAATAATATCTTGTGTTTTTTTTCCTTCAGGTTTTAAATTATGAAATAATTTAGATATAGTCATCTCTTGGTGTCCATGGGGAATTGGTTCCAAGACCCCCAGGGACACCAAAATCCATGGATGCTCATAAAAAATGCACCCTTCTATAAAATGGCACCTTGAAGAAGCTAATGGAGCAGGAAAGCTGAGAGAAGTTCTTAGTATGAAAAAGTCATTATTTTGCCTTGAAGGATATTTTTGCTAGGTACAGAATTTTAGATTGAAAGCTTTTTTTGTTTGTTTGTTTGTTTTTAGTTTCAGCATTTTAAAGATACCAGTCTTTTGTCTTCTGGCAAGAAGTCTGTGGTGATTCTTATATTCATTCCTCTTTTTTTGTGTGTGGCTGTTTTAAAGATTTTTCTCTTTATCTTAGGTTTTGACAGTTTGATTATTATGTACATTGGTGAACTTCTCTGATATTTGGGTCAAATTTGAAATATTTTCAGACATTATTTTCTTGGAAATGTTTTTCTAGTCACCCTCTTTCTTCTGGACTCCCAATAACATGTATGTTTGACCACTTTATATTGTTACTGAAGCTCTGTTAATTTTTCCCTGTAAAATAGAAGCCACATTTCTTACTGTTGGAGAAGGGAGTTACAAACACAGAATGGAAGAAAATTAGAATAAACACTCTGGGCTTAGATTGGAACTTGTGTTATTGATGTTTTTCAATATTTTTCGTCATGGTTTTCAACATATTTTAATAAAACAAGACATAAATAGAGATATAAGTGAATATATGTATTATATGTCTGCAAATATACCCATATATTCCTTAGCCCCTTCCTACCAATAGGAACTGGGGTCAGCAATACCCCAATAGCAATAAACACATCTAGAACCTAGATCTTGGCTTTTGAATATCACTGTACATTCAAAGAACCAGAGCTCCACGGAGAAATGGCTAATGCTAAGTGCTAGGACAAGGAAAGTAAACAGTGAGTCTAGATCATTTTTTGCCAGAAAGAAGACAGCACTTCAAGAATGATGGGAATGTGTTGACAGGACACAGAAGCCAGACTGACAAAATTCCTGCCAGCCAAACCGGGAATGATTTGAACATTTAAATAAATAGTAATAATAGATCATAACCCACCAAATGAAACAGAAAACCATGATTTCCTATAGATATATATATAAATGAAATGAAATTTAGAAGATGGAAGCCCCTGGGCTCTCAAGCAGTGGTATGGGGAGTGTGGGGCCATGGGCCTCAGCTCAGCCATACCCCTCTGCCATCAACCAGGACAGTGAAGGAGTCAGCCGTGGGCTACCCCTGCCCCCCACCCCCTTTGCAACAACATCTTAGAATGTAAAAAATAAATAAAAGAAAAGAATCTTAAAAAAAAAAATTTAGAAGAGAAATGGTATATCAAAATGCTTTGAAGTCCCTATACACAAAATAGTTACTAATTAAAAGGGGGGTTAAGAGGAGCTTTACCGGGATGAAGCCTGACAGATGCTGCTTTAACCAAATAATCAAGGTAATAGGACAAATTGAAATAATAAGCCACCTGATGGGATACACTCAGAATACATCACTTCTCTGATATACCTGACAAAGATGCAAAATCTAAATCTAGTCACCAGAAAACCTAAGAAAACACAAACTGAAAAACATTAAACAAAATTAACTGGTCTGTAATCTCTAAGAGTCAAGGTCATGAAAGTCAAGGACAGATGAAAAAAGTGTCATACAGCGAAGGAGACCAAAGACATATAACAACTGCATGCAACATGTAATTCTGAACAAGATCCTTTTTACATGGACAATTAGCAAAACCATAATGGAATCTGAAGATTAGATGGTAATAATGTCTCAATGTACTTTTCTGAATTTGATGGCTATATTGTGGACATGTAGGAGGATGCTTAACTGTAAGACATACACACTGAAGTATTAATACCAAGATAGTGGGTAATAGGGCTCTAAAATGGTTCAGGAAGAAAAAGTTCTTTGTATTGTACTTATAACTTTTCTGAAACTTTATAATTGCTACAAAGTAACAATAAATTATTATTATTATTATTATTTTTTTGTCTTTTTTACTGACCGGCAATGGGATCGCAACCCTCAGTGTTGCACCCGCACCTCACTCAGCCAGTGAGCGGGAACCGGTCTCCACATGTGATCCGAACCCTCGGCGGGAGCGCCGCCGCACTCCCAAGCGGTGCACTCTCCAGTGCGCCACCAGGCCGGCCCTAAATTATTTTTTATTTTTATTTTTATTTTTATTTTATTTTATTTTATTTTATTTTTTTCTTTTGTCTTTTTCCGTGTCCGGCAACGGATTGCAACCCTCAGTGTTGCCCCCGTACCGGACCGGGGACCGGCAATGGGATCGCAAACCTCGGTGTCGCTCCCACGCCTTGCTCAGCCAGTGAGCGGGAACCGGTCTGTATGTGGGATCCGAACCCTCGGGCGGGAGCGCCGCCGCGCTTCCCAAGCGGCGCACTTATCCAGTGCGCCACCGGGCCAGCCCCCCTAAATTATTTTTTAAATGAGCAAATATTTTAACAGTTCACACAGGAAGATGATAAAATGGCCAATAAGCATATGAGAAGGTATTCATCATCATTCATCACCACAGAAATGCAAATTAAAGCAATGAGATGTGAAGAGACATATCACAACCATAACATATAGTTATACCAATTAATGCAGAAAGTTTTACAAAATTCAACATCAATTTATGATAAAAACTCTCAGTAAACTAGGAATAGAAGTCCTTAGCTTCTATTCTACAAAATATCTATAGCAAACATCTACAAAATTGTTACACTTCCCCTTGTGTAACAGAGACGAAAAAAAGAGTTACGTGGTTACTCAAGCACTAGTATGCACTGAGGCCCAGAAGGACTGCACTTCAGTAATTTCGCCATTAGGAGGAGAAAACTGAATGTGTCAGTGCCAATTCAAAGTTGGCCTCTCCCTTTTATTGTAAAGACAAGGAAGTTTCACAGGAAAATTCAGTTGATTTAATCATTACAAAAACAAGGATATGGGCAGAATCATGGCCAAGTATAGTTTTAACAAATGGAAACTAGTAACATCAGTGAAATAAACAAAGTGACATTCCATAATGCAATTTGTAAAAGGTTAAGTTGATCCACCAACAAAAGATTGTTCTTATCAAATACTGTCTTTTCTTACAACAATTTCTTTAGTATCAAGCAACTTCCTTAACATATCAATCAGTAGGTTAACCAAGGACATCTATCCTTGAGCCAGCAATTTTGCTGTGTTATAATTCTTTATCTAGAACAGAGACTTTAGCTTGGGGAAAGTTTCCTGTCTTTTGCAAGCTTAACATTTCTATATGTAATTTTAAAAAGTTAGGTTATACCTGAAACTACAGGGCTTTGGAAGCTAGGCCCTGTGAAATACATTTGCTTTATTAATGTTAGTACACTCCACACAAAATATCTATACCTAATCATCAAACTAATGATGAAAGATTGAATGCTTTCCCTCTGAGACAGGAACACGGCAATGATGTCCACACTAGCCACTTCTATTCAACATAGCACCTGAAGTCCCAGCCAGTGAAATCAGGCAAGAAAAGAAAGGGCATATATATCAGAAAGGAATATGTAAAAACTGACCCTATTCACAGAAGACACGATGGTCTATGAAGAAAATCCAAAAGAATCTAAGAGGAAAACTTGTAGAACTAAAAAGTGAGTTTATAAAGTTCACAGGATGTAGGTCAACACACAAAAACCAATAATGTGTATATACTAGCAGTTGACAACTAGAAACCAAAATTAAAATCACAATAACATAAGGGCCAGCCCATGGCCCACTCGGGAGAGTGTGGCGCTGATAACACCAAGGCCACAGGTTCGGATCCCATATAGGGATGGCCGGTTGGCTCACTGGGTGAGCATGGTGCTGACAACACCAAGTCAAGGGTTAAGATCCCCTTACCGGTTATCTTTTATGGGGGAAAAAAAAAATAACATATACAATAGTTTCCCAAAAAGTTAAAGGCTAGGTACAGATCTAATAAAACATGTACAGAATATGTATGCTGAAAACCATAAAATGCTAATGAAAATATCAAAGATCGACTAAATAAATGGAAAGATATACCATGTCCATGGATTGGAAGACTCAACAGAATTCAATAAATCAATTCTTCCCCAAACTAATCAATTGCTTTAATACATTTACTATTAAAATCACAGCAAAAAAAATTTGGTAGATAATTTAAAACCTTACATGGAAAGGCAAAGAAACTAAAATAGCTAAAAATTTGTAAAAGAAGAATGAAGTTGGAGGAGTCACTTGATTTTAGGACTTACTATATGACTACACTATACTAATCAAGACAGGATGGTATTGACAGAGGGATTGACATATAGGTAAATGAGACAGAATAGTGTGTCCAGAAACAGAAAATTTCACTAAATTTGACCAGCTGATTTTGACAGAGGTTTAAAAGCAGTTCAGTAGAGAAGGGCTAGACAAATGGTGCTGGGACAACTGGCAGTCTATAGGCAAAAAAAAAAAAAATTGAACCTTCACATAACCTTGCATCTAATTAAAAAATTAATTCAAAAGGGATTATAGACCTAAATGTAAAACAAAACCTTTAGAGGAAAGCACAAGAAAATTTTGTGACCTAGATCTACACAAAGTGTTCTTAGATATGAAACCAAAAGAAAAAAGAAAAAGAACAACCATAAAATAAAATTTAATAAATTAGACATCATCAAAATTCAAAACATTTGCTCTGTGAAAGACACTCTTAAGAAAATGAAAACATAAGCCGCAGACTGGGAGATAATATTTGCAAGTCACATGTCCAACAAAGAATTTGTATCTAAGAACACTCCTCACTCAAAATAAGAAAACAAACAGTCCAGCTAGAAAATGGAAAAGACCTGAATATAAACTACACCAAAGAGGGTATTCAGGGCCGGCCCAGTGGCGCACTGCTACAGTGCGCTGCTTGGGAGTACGGTGGCGCTCCCGCCGAGGGTTCGGATCCCACATACAGACCGGTTCCCGCTCACTGGCTGAGCAAGGTGCGGACGCAGCACTGAGGGTTGCGATCCTGTTGCTGGTCCCGGTCCGGTACGGGCGCAACACTGAGGGTTGCGGTCCGTTGCTGAACACGAAAAAAGACAAAAAGGAAAAAAAAAAAAAGAGGGTATTCAGAGGGAACGTAAGTACATGAAAAAACATTCAACTTCTGAAAGAAAGCGAGCTCAGATGCTGGGTACCGTTCAAGCTTTATTAAAGAAAGAAATCCGCTGGGCTGTGCTCAGAGTGGTACAGGGCCCAGGGCTGCCCTGAAAATGGGGGACAGCACCAGGTGTGGGGGTGGTAGAGCTTATGTAGTGCACCAAGGGCTGGCTGATACCATCAAGGAGGGTCATTATGCTAATATGGATTGGGGGGGAGAACTGTGTCCTTGTGGAAGCAAAAGGGGTTTCTGTTTAAGTCAGGAGGCTTCTTGTAAAGGGAAGGAGGAGGGGAGGGGAGGAGGTGGGTGGCGCCATTTTGTACTTGGGCTTGTCTAAAGTGGCACTGGTTATGTTGCAGGTCTATTAACTTCAATAGCCATTAGGGAAATGTTAATTAAAAGCCTGATGAGATATTACTGTGTATCTATTATAATGGACAGAAGTAAAAATACAATACCAATGCTGATTAAGAAAGCATAACTGGATTTCTCCATGCACTGCTACTGGGAATAAAAAATGGTACTGCCACCCTGGAAAATAGTGTGGCAATTTCTTATAGAGTTGAACATACACATACCATATGACCCAGCAATTTCACTCATAGGTATTTATCCTAGAGAAAGAAAAATATTTTTTTTTTCTAAAACCTGTATACAAATGTTCACAGTAGCTTCATTTGTAATAGCCCAAACTTGAGCATTCCTCAGTGGAAGAATGGATAAACAAACTATGGTATGCCAAAGAATGGAATACTACTTAGTGATAAAAAGGAATAGCACTGATACAACCTGGATAGATCTCAAAGGTATTACACTGAGCGTAAAAGCTAACCTCAAAATGTAACATATTATATGATTCTATTTTTATGACATTCTGAAAAGGGTAAAATTATAGTGAAAGTGATAAAATTAAGGCAATCAATGGTTGTCAGGGATTAGAGTTGGAAAGGAGGACATGATTATAGAGGGGTAGTACAAAGGAATTTCATTAAGATGATGGAACAGTTCTTATCCTGACTGTTGTGGTAATTACATACATCTATACATGGGACAAAATTTCTTGAACAATACACTAACATTCCTCCCCCTTCCCCCTCCCCTGAGTACAGTGCATGTAAAAATGTGAAATAAGGCATGGGATCTAGTTAACAGTATGGTACCAATGTCATTTTCCTAGTTTTGATAACTATAGTATGGTTATGTACGATGTTATCATGGGGAAGCCAGGTGAAAGATACGTAAAAACTCAGTACTATTTTACAACTTTTGGTAAGCCTAAAATTATTTCTAAATGAAAAAAAAAAAAAAGGCAGATTTACCCTCCCACATGAAACAATTGAAAAATTAACAAAACATGAAATTAGTTTTTAAGAAGTTGCATATAAGGAAATGAGAGACAGTGGTCCTCATGAGAGGAAAAACAAAAGACAAACCCTACAATTACCACACTTATTGCCTGGAAAGAGTTTCCTAGACACTGTGCAGAGAAGTAAAACCACTATGAAGGCTGCTGGATTTCTTGAGTTAAAGAGACAGGTCTGGGAGTGCAGGAAAACTAAGGCAGCTAGAATTTGTAGGACAATATCACACAGGAGAGAGCTGCAGAGGTCTACAATGGAAACATCTCAAGTATTCAGCTAAGTACTAATCAGCTCATGAGTGTGATAAAACTACCCAAGACCAGGAACAGCAGGGGGGAGAACGACACCCAAAAGTATTAGAGAACAGTGCCCAGCCCTCACACAGGATCCCAAATAGTGCCTATTCCTATCAGACAGACTAGAAATCTCAATAATCTCAAGATTCACAGAAGACTCTTGTGTTAGTGGGAAAAATTGGCCCTAAACTGAGTCCTGTCCTGTTCCCCAGCTAACAAATTTGTTTGCAGTCTTACAAAAAAGACCTGAAAGATTGAGATGGTTTCCAAGCAACTTAATTGTATCCAGTAACAAAAAAAAGAAAATCTGTAGGAATATAAATATATCCAGCATCCAACAAGGTAAAATTCACAATGTCTGGCATCCAATCAAAGATTACCAGGCATGCCAAGAGGCAATTGATTAATAGGAAATGACACAGGAAGTTAGAATTAGTAGACAAGGGGATTACAAAAGTTACTGCTGAATTCCATATATCCAAAAAATTAAGTTAGAGACATGGGAGATATAAAAAAAGACTCCAATCAAAATTCCAAGGACAGGTTGGCTCAGCTAGTTACAGCATGGTGTTGATAACACCAAAGTTAAGAGTTCAGATCCCCTTACCAGCCAGCCCCCCCAAAAAAAAATCCTAACACAAAAACTATACTAGATGGAAGTAACTTCAGATTACACATTGTAAAAGAAAGAGAATTAGAAGGCATAGAAATAGAAGCTTTCAAATAAACCAAAATAAAAAAAGAACCCCCCCAAAGTGAAAAGAGTACCAGTGAGCTGTGGGACAACTTCAAGCAGCCCAATGTATGAATAATTAGTACCTGACAAAGGAAAAGAAACGGGAGACAGAAAACAATTTGAAAAAATAATAGCCAAAGATTTCCTAAACTTGAAGAAAATTATAAACCAAATTATATCCAAGAATGTCAAAGAACCACAAGCACAAGGAACATGTAGAAAACTACACCGAAGCATATCATCATCAAATTGCTCAAAACCAGTAATAAAGAGAAAGTAATAAAAGCAACCAGAGGGGGCTGGCCAGTTAGCTCCATTGGTTAGAGTGTGGTGCTGGTAACACCAAGGTCTAGGGTTCAATCCCTGAACCTGCCATCTGTCCAAAGAAAAAGGCAACCAGAAAAGGGGAGAAAAAGGCATGCTAAATACAGAACAAAGGTAAGGATGACAGCAGATTTCTTGTTGGAAACAGGGTGAGTGAGAAGACACTGACACAACATCTTTAAAGCACTGAAGGCAAAAACCATCACTTTATATTCCTAATCCAGTAAAAATATCTTTAAAAAACAAAGGCAGATGCAAAAGGTCACATATAATTCCATTTATATGAAATATTCAGAATAGGTAAATCCATAGAAATGGAAGGCAGATCAGTGTTTGCTAGAAGCTGGTGAAAGGAAGAGTGGGGAGAAAATGCTAAATGAATATGGGGTTTCCTTTTGGGGTGAAGAAGATAGTTTGGAACCAGAGAGAGGTGGTGGTCACACATTGTGAATGTACTAAATGCCACTTAACTGTTTGTTTTAAAATAGTTAATTTTATGTTATGTGAATTTCATCTCAATTTTTTAAAAAGAAACAAATTATTGATTCATGCAATGACTTGGATGAATTTTAGATGTTTTTTTTTTTTTTTTTGTCTTTTTTCGTGTCCGGCAACGGATTGCAACCCTCAGTGTCGCGCATCATTGTGCTCACAGATTAGGGTCATTTAGAAAGTTGTAAGTGAGACTAAGACCACTTTGGTTCTCAACAAATACTTCTAAATTCCTGTTTTCCTACCAGGATTAGAAGCCCTTACAGGGAAGGCTGAGCCGTGTGCTTATTCTAGTCTCTTAACCCAGCCTTGTGCTCCCCAAATGACGTCAACACATATTTATCAATCACCTACTATCGCTTTTATTGGAGCATATGAGATGTAGAATAAAATAGTATTTGTCCACAAGAAATTTATAATATCTCAGAGATGTTAGTTGTTTCCTTAGTCTTTCTGAGATTATCAGTTTACAGAAGATCAGGGACAAACCTGTCCAAAGAGAGATAAATCGAAGCAAGTTCAAGTTTTATGTTGCCATTATGTTGCCTGGCTTAGGACATCCAAACTGCCCTTCCTGCAACTCATCAATCAGAGAATTCTCTTTTGTTTCACCAAGTGGCAAAAATATATAATATACATTACATCATAAATGTAAAATGCCAATATATGTTACCTTTGAAGGAACAGCCTCCAGGCCTTTGTTTCCAGCCTCTCGGCCTAGGTGTATTTTTCTAAGTGAAAGAAACCAGACCCAAAAGGCTATTTAATAGTAGTGTAGAAAACGATGTTTTGACTGGATACTATAAAGCTACAAACAAAAAGATATATACACAAAAAGCGGTACTACAATTGGTAAGTTTGTTTCACATATAAGGAAACATGACAACTAAATGCTTTGTAGTATCCTGCATTGGATCCTGTGACAGAAAAACATTAGTGGAAAAGCTGATGAAATCCAAAGAGTCCGTAGTTATTAGTATTGTACTAATGTTAATTTCTGAGTTTTAAATGTATTTCAGTTATGTAAGATGTTGACATTGGGGGAAACTGTGTAAATAGTATGGTATATGGGAATTCCATGCTACCTTTGCAACTCTTGTATAAATGTAAAATTATTTCCAAGTAAAGCTTTTTTCCCTTAAAGTTAAACATACATCTACCATAAAACTCAGCCATTCCATGCCTAAGTATTTACCCAGGAGAATGAAAACATTTCCACACAAAGACTTGTACATATATATTCATAGCATCTTTATTTGTAGTAGTTTAAAAGTGGGAAACCCAAATGTCCTTCAGCAGGTAAGTGGTTAAACAAAATGTGGCATATCCATATAACATATCCATATGGCATATCCATATGATTATACTAACCAGAGAGAAAGAACTGCTGTTACACAACAGCAGTAGATCAATCTCAAAATTAGCACCCTGAGCAAAAAAAATCCAGACACATTGAAAAGTGGTATATACTATATAGTTCCATTGATGTAAAATTAAAGAAAAGGCAAAGCTAATCCAGGCAAGCAGTACATAGGAATGAGTATCAGGTTAGGGAGAAAGGGTATGAGAGACTGTTGGTTTCATTTGAAGTTTATAGTAGTATTTGATTTCCTGAGTTTTTGAAAAAAAAAAAAATTAGAATTAAATAAAAACTTGAAGAAACATGTCCATCCTCCACTCTGGGTAGGGCACTCAAAGGCATTTGTTATATTAATTTCTGTGTACTCTTTTATTTATAAAACTTTTAAAAAAATTATTTTATTTATTGAATCAAAATTGACTATATATATTTTGGGGGTTCAACATTGAGATATGTTGATCAAATCAATATTACTAGCATATATATTGCTACAAATTGTAGTTATTCATTAAGCCCCTTGTCCAGTCTCTCCGCATCCCCCCCCTTCTCCCCTATAATTACCCTAGATTTCTTTTCTCCTTCTGAAAGAATAATGGTTACTCTGTTGATTTATTGCCTAGATGATTTGGCCAATGCTGAGAGGTGTGATCAGGTCCCCCAATTTTATCATAGAGCAGATGCTTCTTCTGTCACTCTGAAATGGGCTTTGTGTAGAGAGACATCCTCTTCTTTTCTATATCTCTGCTGGTGACTCTCCTTGTGTCGGTGCACTCCAGTGGTTGGCAGACCATCTGCATGGTGGTTGTGGCATCTAGCCGCTTTTGCAGCAGCCATGGTTGTTGTGGCTGGAGTGGGCCTCCCACATGGAGGTGATGTTTTTGGCATGCTCCTTGGTGCTGGTGGTGTGCCTGGTTGTGGGGGGTGTCTGGTCCCTGGCTCCACGCCTCGGGTCCCCAGGTGGGCCCTGAGGCACTGGCATGGTGTGCCTGGTTGTGTGTGTGGGGGGTCTGGTCCCTGGTTTCATGCCTCAGGTCCCTGGGTGGACCATGAGGCACTTGTGTGGTGTGCCTGGTTGTGGGAAGGGGATCCAGTCCCTACTCCATGCCTCAGGTCACCGGGTAAGCCACAAGGCACCGGCGTGGTGTGCCTGGTTGTATGCACACACATTTTTAATCTAAAGATAAAACAAGAAGTTAAGTTTCACTCATTTAGTATATGGATTGACCCTGCTGCACTTTCTCAGTCCTACCTCATATTCAGAAAATCATTCGTTTATTTTCAGTGTGTTTCATATGCCAAGTTACATGGATTAACAGATTTTATAATTGCTTTTTAACCATGCTTAAAAACATTACCATAAAAAAAGGCAGTTTGGATTTAATACTGATAATGCAAATACAAGCGACACCAAGAAAACAGCAGAGCTAACACTTTTACACCGAATATATAACTCTTCATCAGACATGTTACAAGGTAAAATCAATGATGATTAAATCATGCCTGACAAGAAGTTAGCCCAAAGCATTCAAAATTAGATAAGACTAGTTGAAATACATCATTTTTCATTTAATAATTTCACTCAAATGCTAAACTAATTATTTTAAAAATATAGTATCATTTCTTAACATTTCTAAATTTCTTTTAAATTATATTTCACGATGAACACAAAAATATATTAACTTAGGTTATTAGTATATCATATAATGTGCAAACAAACATATACACAGACTGAGGATGTGAACTCAAAAAAATTTTTTATCACCATTGGGGGAATTTTTTTTTAAGTGAATTTCACTGACATAGGCACTACAAAGCAATGCAATGACATTTATAAGAGTTGTGCCTCAGAATCATTTCGGCACCAATTTATACACTGCATTAGAGATGGAAAGAGTCTGAAAACTAAAGTGCTAATTAAGAAACTAATGGAATAGTTAGGCAAGACGTAATAACTGCCTGAGTAAGAGTGTTAGAACTTTAAGGAAAAAGATCATTATAGTATTAAATAAGAATGAATGAAAGGTGTGTACATAGGCTACTTGGTTAAGAAAAATGAAAAAGGAAATAAGAAAACGTATATCCATATAGCCTTATAAAAATAAACACAGGAAGGATAAACCTTACCTAACAAAGCTTAAAAGCAAGACTCAAAAGTATCCAATTCTAACTAATTTATCTGCATTCCAGAACAAAGCTCAAAAATATTGACACAAATACAAAAACATCCAGAACCCAAAGTGAGATTTACACAGTGTTGGCTGGTTAGCTCAGTTGGTTAAGTCATGGTGCTGTGGTGCTGATACAACGGTATAATAAATGTGTATAACCTATGTATAGCCTCCCATATACTTTAAATTATCTCTAGGTTACTTATAATACAATGCATATGCTTTGTAAATAGTTGTTATACTGTATTGTTTAAGTAATAATGATAAGGAAAAAAGTCTGTACATGTTCAGTACACACACAAGTTTTTCCCCATTTTTGATCCCCAGTTGGTTGAACCCATGGATATGGAGGGCCAGCTGTACACAGAAATAGCCCCCAAAATGACACAAATGATAGAATTATTAGAAGAGGGCTGGCCAGTTAGCTCAGCTGGTTAGAGCACAGCCTTTTTTTTTTTTTAAAAGATGACCGGTAATGGGATCTTAACCCTTGACTTGGTGTTGTCAGCACCACGCTCACCCAGTGAGCAACCGGCCATCCCTATATGGGATCCGAACCCATGGCCTTGGTGTTATCAGCACCGCACTCTCCCGAGTGAGCCACAGGCTGGCCCAGAGCACAGCCTTATAACACTAAGGTCATTGGTTCAGATCCCCTTACCCACCAGCCAGCAAAAAAGCAGAATTATGAGAGCAGTTATATTTCATGTGTGCAACATCGACCATGTTAAGCATAGACATGTGAGATATACAAGAAAAACAAACAAACAAACTGAACTTCTAGAGATTAAAAAAATAATAACAATAATAATATGTCTGGATGGGATTAAGAGCAGATTTAAGATGAGAGGAAAAGATTAGTGAACATGACGATATACTATCAAGAATAGTAGAAACTATCCAAAACAAAAATAATATGAAGACTGAAAAAATACGAACAGTGCATCAGTGAATTGCAGGACAACTTCAAGCTGTCAGGCATACATGTAATTACACCTCCAGATGGAATGGGAAGGTGTTGGAGAAACATATTTCAAGAAATAATGGCTAAATATTTGCCAAATTTGATCCAAGAAGCTCAGCAAAACCCAGGCACAAGAAATATGAAGTAAACTACACTGAAGTATATTATAATGAAGTTGCTAAAAGCAGTGATAAAGAAAATCTCATAATTAACCACAAGAGCGAAAAAGATATATCACTCACTAAGGAACAAAGATTAAAAGGACAGCAGACTTCTTGTTAGAAATAATGCAACCCAGAGAGAATGGAGCAACATCTTTAAAGTTAAGAAAGAAAAAAACTGACAATCTAGAATTCTGTATCAAGTGAAAATATCTTTTTTAAAAAGAAAGAGAAGTACTTTTTCAAACACAGAGGTTAAAAATACCATCACCAGTACACCTAACTATAAGAAACATTAAAGGAAGTCCTCTGGCAGAAGGAAAATGATACCACATGGGAATCCAGGTCTACACATAGAAAATGAAGAACGTCAGAAATGGAAATATGTTGATAAAAATAAAAAAAGGTTTTTTCTTATTTTTCAAATCCCTTTAAAAGATTACCAACTGTTTAAATGAAAAATAATGTATTGTGGAGTTTATAACGTGAGTAGAGATGAAAGATATGACAAAATAGCACAAAGACTGAGAGGGGAAAACGAATTATACTACTGTAAAGTTATTGTAATACAGGTGAAGTGGTATAATATTACTTGAAGGTAGACTGTGATAAATTAAATATATGTACAATAATCACTAAAGCAACCATGAAAACAACAAAAAGCTAATGAGCCAAAAAGGAGTTGAAAATACCAGGAAAAGTCCTTAATCCAAAAGAAGGCAGGGGCTGGCCTGTTAACTCACTTGGTTAGAGTACAGTGTTGATAACACCAAGGTTGCAGGTTTGGATCCCCTTACCAGCTAGCCACAAAACAAACAAACAAAAACAAAGAAGGAAGAAAGAACAGATGGGACAAATAGAAAAACTAACAAGTTGGTAGATTTAAACTCTACAAGATCAGTAATCACATTAAATATAAATGGTCTATGCATCCCAATTAAAAGGCAGAAATTGTTGAATAAAAGCAAGATCCAACTATATGATGCCTGCAGAAAAAACAAAGAAACAAATCCTACTTTAAAAATAAAAACACAGGTTATAAGTAAAAAGATGGAAAAGTATATATCATGCAACACTAACCAAATGAAGGCAGGAGTGGCTATATTATTATGGGACAAAGTAGACTTTTGGATCAGAGAATATTACCACAGATAAAGAGGGTCATTTCAAAATGACAAACAGATCAATTCATCAACAGGAAGACAATCCTAAATGCTTACATACGAGTGAATTAAAAAATACAAGACGCAAAAAATGATAGAACTGAAAGAAGAAACAAATTCATAATTACGGATATTTCAACACCCAGTCTCTATAATTGATAGAATAAATAGAAAATCAGTGAGAATATAGAACATGAACATTATCAACCGATAAACTAATCAACATTTATAGAGCACTCCACCTGACAACAGCAGAATACACATTCTTTTCAAGTTCCCGTGAAACATCTATCAAGACAGACATTATTTTGAGCCATGAAACAAGCCTCGATAAATTTCAACAGATTCAAATCATATAAGATATGTTCCCTTACCACAATGGAATTAGAAATCAGAAATAGAGGGCCGGCCCGGTGGTGCACTGTTACAGTGCGCCGCTTGGGAAGTGTGGTGGCGCTCCCGCCAAGGGTTCGGATCCCACATACAGACCGGTTCCCGCTCACTGGCTGAGCGAGGTGCGGGAGCAACGCCGACGGTTGTGATCCCGTTGCTGGTCCCGGTCCGGTACGGGGGCGACACTGAGGGTTGCGATCCGTTGCCGGACACGGAAAAAGACAAAAAGGAAAAAAAAAAAAAAAAAGAAATCAAAAATAGAAAGACCTCTGGATATTCCCCAAATATTACAAAACTAAATATCACATTTCTGAATAATCAATAAATTAAGAAAGAAATCAAAAGAAAAATTAGATATTTTAAATTAAATGAAAATAAAAATATAGCATATCAAAATTTATGTGCATAAATATCGACCTTAGAAAAGAGGAAAGATCTCAAATAAATGACAGCTTCCGTTGTGAGACACTGGGAAGGAGAAGGGAGCAAACTAAATCCAGTGAAACAAAACAAAAACAAAAAAATGAAACCAAAAACTGGTTTTTAAGACCACTAAAATTGACCAACCACAAGCTAGACTAATCATGTAAAGAAGATACAGATTACCAATATCAGGAATATAAGGGGTGATATCATTACAGGTTCTACAGATATTAAAGAATACAGAAATTTATGAGCCATCCTTGTAACAATAGTTTTGATAATTTAGATGAAATAGACAAAATCCTTAAAAGACACAGCTACTGAAACTCACTTAAGAAGAAACAGATAACCTAAATAGCTCTATATCTATGTAAGTAATTGAATTTCTTTTTTTGTTTTTATGGGTTTTTTTTGGTGGCTGGCCAATAACAGGGATCAACTCTGGACCTTGGTGTTACCAACACCATGCTTTGACCAACTGAGCTAACCAGCCAGCTCAAGTAACTGAATTTGTAATTAAAAATCTCAAGGCTCGGATGGCTCCGTCAGTGAATTCCATACATTTAAGGAAGAAATAATACCATTTCTATACAAACGTTTTCAGAAAATTTAAATGGAGAAAATACATCCTGATTCATTCTATACGAACAGCATACTTTTAAAGGAAAATCAGACAATACGTTACAAAAAAACTGCAGAGCAATGTAATTCATGAACATAGATGCAGAAATTGTAAATACGTTTTAGCAAATCAAATCCAACAGTACATAAAAAATATAATGAATTATGATCAAATGGGTTTTATCCCAGACATATGTCAGTTTAACATTCAGACCAAAAAAGAAAAACCATATTCATCTTAGATGCAGAAAAAGCATTTGAAAAAATCCATCATCCAATCCTTACAAAGATTAAGTATTAATAGATGAATCTGGGTAAATGGAATTAAGGGTTTTTTTTTAACTGTTGAATTATCCTTGCAATTTTTCTGTGAGTTTCAAATTATTTCCAAATAAAAAGCTTTTTAAAAATGACAGTACATAGGCCGGCCCGTGGCTCACTCGGTAGAGTGCGGTGCTGATAACACCAAGGCCACGGGTTCGGATCCCATATAGGGATGGCTGGTTTGCTCACTGGCTGATCCTGGTGCTGACAACACCAAGCCAAGGGTTGAGATCCCCTTACCGGTCATCTTTAAAAAAAAAAAAAAAAAAAATGACAATACATGGAAAGCTGTTAACCCAGTTCCTGGAACAAATTAAGAGCTTAATAAATGGTAACTATAATAATCACTTAACCCTCATTTTATAGATGATGAAATCGAGGCCCAGAGATAAAAAATAATTTATCTAAAGTCATCCTGTTAGTTAATGACTAAAACCCAAGTTAATACTAATAACCAACCTTCCTCCCCCCCCCCCCCCCCCCCCCCCCCCCCCCCCCCCCCCCCCCCCCCACCCCCCCCCCCCCCCCCCCCCCCCCCCCCCCCCCCCCCCCCCCCCCC
>NW_007726176.1:553547-623358 GCF_000696425.1 Galeopterus variegatus | reverse complement strand
CCCCCCCCCCCCCCCCCCCCCCGACCACCACACAATTTTACAATGGCTCACTAACTCATGTAAATCAGAACAAAAACAGAAAAACCATTTCTGGTTCCTTCTCTTGTTATGTCCTATTATGCCTAAGAAAAATATCCACATCACACAAAGAGTCACAAACAGAACATTTTGTGGAATTTGACCAAAAGTTTAGGATGAGAAAGGAGTATAAGAAAAAAAATAATGGTAATAATAAAAAGGTAGGATCTTACTCTGAACTGAGTAGGTAAGGTAGATAGACTAACAGGTCCAAGGGGAATATTAGTAGTAGTAGAAATAATGAGAGATTTTGACCTAGAATGTACCATCGTAGAAAGAGAAAAGATAGAATTGCTATTATGATTTAGCAGCTGCTTGCATGTAGGAGAAGAAAAAGTAGTTAGGAATAACTCAGGCTTTGAATCTGGGTTATTGAGAAGACAGTAATGGCATAGACAGAAACAGGAAACATTACAGGAAGGCTGTGGTAGTGGTAAGAGGATACTAGATGAAGAAACAGATAGATCTGAGACATCAGTGAAATTTTTGAGTGGAAATGTCCTATTTAATATGCAGATCTAAAGTTTTCAAATTAGAGACATAGGTTTGGGCATCTGGCCATTCAGCTGGGACAACTGAAGATTAAATCACTACAAGAAAAGATGAGGAATCTTTTCTCTATCCCAAGAAATATCCAAACTCCTCCAGGAACAACAGTGGGCCATTTCCATGATTCTCAAAGGTAGATTCCTTTCTCATAAAAATTGCTGACTAGATAGAACTATGCTACAGGCACAAGGCAATCAAAGGCACTGTGATCAATCAAGCTGCAAAGGATCCATTAGTGATGTCAACTGATAATCCTTGCAGACTGACACAATGCTTTATGGGCAAGGTGAAGCAATCTCAGCAACACCACAGCTGTATCACATGAGTTCTGATACCACTTAAACTTTTATGTTTTAGTGAGTTACACTTGTTTTACAAGCTGTAACTACAAGTGATCAAATGTGTCAGAGATCTTCCACTGAATAAAGCAGACAGGCCTGACATGAGTACTCTCCATCAAACCCCAATACACAGAAAACCTGTGCAAAATACAACATATGTACACACAGGCAAGCCCAAAAGCAAGAAATGGAAATTTCCTGATGCCAAAAACAATGAAGTTACTCAAAGCCAAATAACTCACAGGGCCAGTAAAACCAGATATAGGTATTTTAATGTCTGCAAAAGGCCGAAAGACAAGAAAATGAAATTGAATTAGATGCATAAAATTCCAGAAGCCACAAAAAGACTACACAGGAATAAAAAGAACTCCAACCTACAGCCTGTGTGAAAGAAGTCCACCACATACCAGAAGTCAGAGTTGAAAAAGTAACCTCTGAGAGACTGAAATTCCATGTCATAGGTATGGGTTCCAAAATCACTCTACCCAAGTTGTCTAGGGCCCCAAGGCAGGAAATTAGCCTAAAAACAGGTATGGCACTAAGGAAACCCATTAGGTTCAGCAGGAACTCAAACTTCCCTAGAGGGATATCTTCTCAGCCTGACTCACATAAAAAATAAATCCCACAGATGATAAGCACATAAATCAAAATTACGAACTATTTAAAGAAATGAACTACCAAAGGGGAAGTGGCGGGGGGGAGGATTCAGCAGATGCAACAGACAGGCAAACTTAGACCTCAAGACCTAGGTAGAATAGAATAAAGAGGCTTTAAAATAATTATGTTTAAAATGTACAGAAGAAATAAGGTTAACCGGCTGGGTCAGTTGGTTAGAGCGTGGTGCTGATAACACTAAAGTCCAGGGTTTGATCCCTGTGGCCAGCCACAAGAATAAAATACAATGTATGAAATAAAATAAAAACCGCAAGAACAGAATAGAAATTTTTTAGAATTGGCAAATTTCAAAAAGCATCAGAAAATCTAGAAATAAAAACACGAGTTCAGGTCAAGATGGTGGAATAGATGGTTGCCATCGTCACTCTCTCACACAAATCAACCAATTTACACTGTAAAACTGTAACATCAGCCAAGCTGGGGCCGCTGGAGCTCAGGGGAAAAGGAAGAGAGACCTGCGGAGTTCATGAAGGTGGGAGAAACGACGATGAGAGAAAGAAAAAACTGCTGGGAGTGTTTCGGGCCATGGCTGCTTTAAGGCTGGAACTGCTGAGCTAATGGAGCAGGAGCCAGCAGAAGCCACAGCTGTGCCCTTCAGATGGAGTTGCTTGGAGGTGGCAGGGGAGAAGAGGAACTTGGTGGCCCCCAGGACAGCAAGACTGCTAATAGGGTTCCTGTAGACCCATGCAGGAGTGAGGAGCCAGAATAGCTGAAAAAGGGGAGCCATTCAAAGGCCAGTGAGTCATCGCAAGGGACCAGCACAGGGCCCGTCCCATGGGAATTGTTTGGAGTGTGGGCAGTGTGGGAGGCAGGCCCATCAGGAGAACACTGGGACACAGCAAGGACAGCTGATCTGCCCCCCAATCAGTGCAGGATCACTCAGAGGAGACTGGTTGGGAATGCAGAATTGCATAGGGTGCAGTTTGATGAAAAGACTCAGGCCCAGATCAGAGTTTCTACATAACCCAGGTGCACCCAGTCTCTGGAGAGCCAGAAGTACCTATAAGGTCAACCATTAAAAACTGAGCTGCACAAGAAGTCTTCCCTAGGGAAACAGCGGCAAAGCAGCAATTTGGCTCAAGTACTGCTTCCCACAGGAAGTTCCCCCGTTTTAGAAATAAGCAAAGGACAAAAAATTAGTTCTGGCCCAGGCACACCACTAGCATCTCAGGGCCACTAGGGGACCTGAGGCATGGAGCCAGAGACCAGACCCCCCCTGCCCACATCCAGGCACACTGCCAGCACCTTGGGGCCCCACCCGGGGGCCCAGGATATGGAGCTGGGGACTGGACACCCCACCCCCACGCCTACAACCAGGCATACCACCAGTGCCTCGAGGCCCCACCTGGGGGCCCAGGGCATGGAGCGGGGGCCAGACCCCCCAACCCACAACTAGACACACTGCCAGCACCAAGGAGCATGCCAAAAACATCACCTCCATGTGGGGGGGCCCAGCACAGTAACCATGGCTGCCACGAAAGTGGTTAGACGTCACAACCACCACGCAGGTGGTCCACCAGCCACTGGAGTGCATTGACACAAGGAGAGTCACCAGCAGAGACCAAAGAAAAGAATAGGATGTCTGTCTCCACAAAGCCCATTCCAGAGTGACAGAAGAAGCATCTGCTCTATGATAATACTGGGGGACCTGAACACAAAAATCTTCAGAATGTAACACAAAAAGATAAAGAGATGGAGAATATGAAAAAGAAGTATGGAAGACAGAATGAGAAGTTTTAACATGGTGAAATGTAAGGATCAGACAGGAAAGGTGATATTTTAAGACATGTTGGCCAAAACCGAACATGTAAGTCTTCAGATTGCCAGGGTCATTTAGTCAAATATATACTGTGGCAAAGCTGCAGAATAAAGGCAAACAAAAAATATTGAAACAACCAAGAAGAGTGACTATAAAGTAACAATCAGATAGTCAACTTCTGAAAACTAAAATATGTGCCAGAAAACAAGGGAATAACATCTTCCTTTGAGAGAATGAGAGAAGGTAATAGTCAACTACAAATCATTACACAGCTAAAATGCTATCTGAGAGTAAGGGCAAAATAGAGAGGCCTTAATATACACAAAGTAGTTTATTACTTACAGATCCTTATTGAAAGAACTTATAAATAATGTTCATTACTACAACAGAAATTCAGTACAGAAGGAAGGAGTGAGATGCAAGAAGTGGTAGTAAACCAAGAAATTTGTAGTATCTATCAACATAAACTAACTTTAAAACTTTTTGATTAATGCCTAGCTTTGGGAAATTTAAAAGGTGGAACTTCAAAAATAAACAACAGCATAGAAGACAGGAGATGAAACATTCGGAATTAAAACATTTTAAAACAGTACAAATATATACAATTCTTATTTGTCAATTAAAAGTAAATAAAAAAATAGGGCTGACCCATTAGCTCACTTATAACTCACTCAGAGCGTGGTGCTGATAACACCAAGGTCGAGGGTTTGGATCCCCACACTGGCCAGCCACAAAACAAACAAACAAACAAATAAATGTAAATAAAAAAATAAAATAAAATGAAAGTATTCTTCATAAAGAGAAATAGATATTAACTTTAGAGTATACATTGAAAAATGTAACAGTAACCACTGTGCTAGAAATAGAATAAATAACTTCCAAGCCAACAGGAAGGGAAAAGGGAATTTAAAAAATGAGTCTATGTTAAAAACATGGATGAACCTTGAAGACATGCTAAATGAAATAAACCAGTCACAAAAGGACAAGTATTGTATGATTTCACTTATATGAGGTACCCAGGGCAGTCAAATTTGGTAACTAAAAAAAACCCCCAAAACACTTTAATTCATGAGTTATGTAAGATTTCATAATAGAAATCTCAAAATATTTAGAACTGAAGAAATATAAAAGAATACGTGTCAAAACTTAATGGGGTCATATTCACTAATACAGTATAGAGGGTAAATACAGTCCTTCTCAATTTATCTGGGATAAAAGATCTGTTTTGAGTTTTTTCCCCAACCAATCAAAAGACCAGTGTCCTATTACACATGACTAGTACACAGTTCATTCCACATGACTCATTGTGAGTTTGAAAATACCCAAGCTGATCTATACTCTGTTCTAGAGCACAGATGATTCCACTCATCATGCTCAGATGTTGCAGCAATGTCAAACTGCTATAAAAGTTTCTAAACACTCCCAATTTCTATACTTATCACAAACAGGAACAACAGTTCACAAACTGACACCGGTCTGTGGATCCAACTTGGATTAGCACTGAGCAATGACAAGTTCACAAAATACAGTACTTTGCCACTATAAAGAGGAACGAAAAAATGTCTTTGTATACTAAAATGGAATGATGACCTAGACACACTGTTAAGTAAAAAAAAAAAGTAAAGTGGGGAAGTGTATATGATGCCATTCTAAGAAAGGAGAAAGACACAAATACAAATATGTTATTTGTTAGAAATATGTTTCTAAAAAGGAAAGAAAATAATAAAAGCCATAAAATGCTTAGCCATAGGGAAAAAGAAAGGAATAGGTAGAGGGAATTGGATAGAAGCTGATTTCACTGAGTAAACAGTGTGCTGTATACATAACCATATATAAATATTTTACATAGTTATAAAACAAAATTAAAATTTATAAAAGTATTCCCTAAAAAAAAAGGTAAGTAAAACAAATGAACCAAACTGTATCAAGTTGATGACACAATCATATTGTCTCTAGTGACTTTAAAATGCAGTAAAGTGTAAAAATTCCTAGTGAGATATATCCTAAGGCCAACAACAACAAAAACCCATTAGAGTAATCATATTATTGGGGTAGTGCTAGTATTGTTTTTGAGACTTGTGTGTGTACTTTTGGAAAAAGCAAATGAGTAACTGTGTGGTGCCAATAGGAATCAGGATTTCCACATGAGAAAGGAGGTACATACATGTAAGACTTTTAAAAAGTCAAGTAAAAACCATACAGTCTTTATTTGAATTGGAATTATCAGTTAAGAGCTCATGAAATATTTTACCTTAAATATGCACACATATAAACACAGACTTCCACTTTAGTCTATGACAGACTAATTAGTCGTCAAATTTATCATCCCACTATAAACAACTAAGAAACGACAAAATATGTGAAACAACTTTTCAACATTAGAAAACAGGCAGCATAAGACTGATCCTGAAGAGAAGAAAAACAACGCAAGTCCTATAATTGCCCAGGTTTTCTGCCTGGATGCATAATTCAAATTACAGAGAAGAAACAGGAATCCCAAGCAGAGCACAGTTTTCCTGAGCTGAGACAGAGATGGAGGCTGAGATGGCTAGTGGATGCACAGCAGAGCTCCTGAAAGGAGGAAGCTAAGCAGAAAAATACCTCCAGAAATCTGCACTGGGTTTCTATATATGTATTAAGTAAAACTCCACAAGGCTGGGCAATGAATGGCCAAATAATTCCCAGAGCAAGCAGAAGGCTAAAGACACAGAGTTCCAATCAGAATGGATGGACATTGCTGAACATCTGGGGCATTTGGCAGAGACCCCAGAATGGAAATACCTCAGTACAGATGCTCCATATGCTCCTGGGCTCATGATAGGGTTATGTCCCACAAACCCATCATAAGTTGAAACTATCCTCAGTTGAAAATGCATTTAATGCAGTACATTGCAGAGTATTAGTTGTTTACACTCATGATCATGTTTACCCTCATGATCATGTTTACCCTCATGATCATGTTTACCCTCATGATCATGTTTACCGTCATCTCATGTGGCTGACTAGGAGCTGTGCCTGCTGCCCAGCATCACAAGAGAGTATCATACCTATATTGCTAGCCTGGGAAGGATCAGAATTCAAAGTAAAGCTTCTACTGAGGGCATATTGCTTTTGCATCATCTTAAGTTGAACCGTCTTAAGTTGGAAACCATCTAGAGTTAAACCATCCCTAGACTAAAGGCTACTCTAAACCTGCCCTAAGAAAGCTTAAAAACAAGCTTCAAAAAGGATATGCCAATCCACGTGTAACATGCCAAAATAAAGCCCAACAGTCTTGAAAGGAAAACCAATGATAGCACCTGAAAGTGTAAAATTTGCACTGTTTAGCTTCCAGACAAACACTAGATATGCCAAGAAGCAGCAGAATGTGACTCATAAGCAGAACAATCAGTCAATAGAAACAGACCCAGAAATGACAGAGGAGATGGAATTAATGGGCAAAGACTTAAAACAGTTACTAAAAGTACACTAAATATAATTAAGAATTAAAGAAAAATGTGAACATAGGAGAAAAATGCAAGATATAAAATAAGAAACAAATGGGACTTCTAAAGATAAAAAAATACAATATCTGTAATGAAAAATTCACTGGATGGGTTTAACAACAAATTAGACACTGCAGAAGAAAAGATAGGATATTTGCAACAGAAAATATCCAGAATGCAGTACAGGGATCTATTTAGGAATAATTAACATCTTAACAATATTGATTTTTTTCCAATTTATAAACACGGTATATAGCTCTTCAGTTATTATTTACATCATCTTTAATTTTTCTTAGC
Source organism: Galeopterus variegatus (assembly GCF_000696425.1). Classification (NCBI taxonomy): domain Eukaryota; kingdom Metazoa; phylum Chordata; class Mammalia; order Dermoptera; family Cynocephalidae; genus Galeopterus; species Galeopterus variegatus. Next base: position 616,174 of record NW_007726176.1, on the reverse strand, counting down.
AGTGTTTTAAAGTTTCCAGTGGGGTCTTGCCTGCCTTAATATTTTTTTTAAGTATTTTTGTTTTTGATGCTATTGTAAATAGAATTGGTTTAAAAATTTTTTCAGTTTTTTTGCGTTAGCAATTATACAGTTGAACATTTGCTTTATCGTTCTCTATGCATATTATTTTTGGTCTTTACTGGAATAAGTTGTAGGCATAATGTCCCTTTACCACTAAATACTTATTAAAAACAAGGACATCTTTTTCATAGCCTCATTGCAGTTATCAATAATTGTACTGGTTGCTGTCTGACCTCCATACTTTATTTAAATTTTGTACATTTTATTTAAATTTTACTTATTTTCTAATGCCAATTATAAAGTAAAATTCTGGTTGAGGATCTGATCCTGGATCACATGGTGCATTTGTTCATTTCCTTTAATCTGGAAAAGTTCCCACAAACTTTTGTTTTGTCTTATAAGCTTTTTAATTTTTTTTTCCTTTTTGTCTTTTTTCGTGACCGGCAACGGATCGCAACCCTCAGTGTCGCGCCCGTACCGGACCGGGACCGGCAACGGGATCGCAACCCTCGGTGTTGCGCCTGCACCTCGCTCAGCCAGTGAGCGGCCGGTCTGTATGTGGGATCTGAACCCTTGGCGGGAGCGCCGCCACGCTCTCAAGCGGCGCACTGTAGCAGTGCGCCACCAGGCTGGCCCCTAAAAGTATTTTCATTGTTTAGAAAGTTTCTCAATTTGCATTTTTCTGATGTTTTTTATTATTAGATTCAAGCAGTACATTTTTGACAGGAATACCTCAGCAGTGATGTTGTCAGTGCATTATATCAGGAGGCACATGATATTTTTCTGATTTCTGATAATGATTTCAGTGACTTGGTTGAGTGTGGTGTCTGCCTTGGTTCTGTGATGTAAATAATAAGTATCTTGTGGAGAGATACTTTGAAACTATGCAGGCAGTCTCATCAAACTTTCCTTTACTAGTTGTAGCATCCACTGATGAAGGATTCTTGCCTGAAACAGCTGTTACCCTAATAGGTTTCAGGTGGCAATTTTTTTTTTTTTTAAGCTTTACCATTCATTTGATATTTATTAGTTATTGTACAGTAAGGAAGAGCTTCCATTTCCTCCCTTTTGTTTATTCACTGTATTCTTATTTTATTATTGAATTACAATCTCTTACTATCATTATTAACTTTAATATACAAATTGTCCCACAGTTGACCAGTGGATTCCCTTTACTCTAGCTTTTTTGTCCTTTTAACATGTCTCTCTCCTTCCTGAATACTTATTTATTTACCTGCTTTCTGACCCACCAAGATGTTCTGGGCTTAGCTCGTATTTTCCCACTCCCAATTGTGGAATTAGCCATTTTCCCAGAGAGTTCTGGTTCCTTTTAGTTTAGAATAGTAAACATGTACGTATATATGTCTGTTTGTATATTTGTCCATCTTCACATATGTTGTTCATACTGATTCGTTCAGTTCCAGTCTCTTACTGGTGTTCATTCTAGTTTTATCCCTTTCCATGTTTGTAACTTGCTACTCCAGCATTGAGAAACCTAGCTCCTGTTATTTACTTTACATCTGCTTATTTGCTCAATTCTAAAATAAACACTTAATAGTTTCAGAATTATATACCCCTCTTACTGTGAAAAATAAATCTTCTGAATCTTCCTTTCCCATCTAAATCTTCCATTCCCATCCCTCTTTCACCAACTCCACTCCTATCCATCCCCTGTTAGGTCACTAATCTCATTAGTTTCTGATTTATTCTTCTTGTGTTTCTTTTTACACAAATGGTAATAATATACATGTCTACTTTATTTCCCCTTTATCCTTAGACAGAAAAAATTGCACACTATAGACAGTGTTTTGCATTTTGCTCTTTTCACTTAACAATATATTCCGGAAATCACTCTATCATTTCATAGAAATCTTTATCATTCTCTTCTCAGCTGCATAATACTCCATAATCTTGGAGTATTTGTTTATAGTTTATAGTTCATTTGTTTATAGTTCGTTTAGATTTTTTAGCCTAAGGGTACATAATCAAAATACTGTGTTCAAGAATTATTTCGATTAGATCCACGTTTTAAACTAGGGGCTGGCTGGTTGGCCTAGTTGGTTAGAGTGCAGTGTTATAACACCATCAAGGGTTCAGATCCCCATACTGGCCAGCTGCCAAAAAAAAAAAAAATTATATTTTTGCTGTCATTTACCAGCATTTCCACTTGGTTATTCAAGGCAGTCAGTACATGGGGGAGGGATTGTATAAACTTTGATACATCTACATCTTGGAATATTATGCATTTGAGAAGAGAATGATGAAGACTCCTTGAAATGATAGGGTGATTTCTGGAATATATTAAATGAAAAAATCAAAGTGTAAAATACTGTCTGTGCCATGCAATTTTTTTTGTCTAAGGATGAAGGGGAAATAAAATAGGTGTGTATATTACCATTTGTGCAAAAAGAAACACAAGAATAAATCAGAAACTAATGAGGTTGGTAACCTAACCGGGGGATGGATAGGAATGGAGTGGAGAGTTGGGGGAAGGAAGAGGGATGGAAATGGAAGGGATGGGGGGTTGTGTCCCTTCTCTGAACATAACCATTTGTTTGGTTTTGACTTTTATGAACATGTTATATTTCACATACTTCAAAATAAATAAAATAATAAATATGGGGAATAAAAACCAAAATGGATTACAGAAAAGATGAAGCTCAGTGCTATTAATAGCTGTAGAATTCCTCTTGATATGGTCAACACATCGATTTCATTCTTCTTTCTGAAGGTTTGGTACTGGAGCCATCTTTTCTACTGTTCCCAGTATGGATTGTTTGTAGGGTGGCCACCCATCCTGGTTTGCCCAGGATTGAGGGATTTCTTGGGGTGCAGGACTTTCAATGCTAAAACTGGAATGTCCCAGGCAAACTGGAGTCAGTTGGTTACCCTGAGGACATGCACATAGCTGTTTTCCTGTGACTCCCCTTCATCCTTACATTGGGAATTCTCTTCACCTTTCTCCTGTGTTTTAATCCTGTCTTTCCTAGATCTCATATGAATCTCATTTTTTGTTTGTTTTTATTTGTATATTTATGTAAACATTCTCTACATAATACATTTATGTAGGTCACATTTGTGTAAAGTTGCTTTTTAAGAACAAGTAGTGCATAGGAGATAAATTATTTGAGACCTTTCACATGTCTTTATTCTGTGTTGCACACAGGATTATTGGTTTGGCTCAGAATTACAGAAAATGGTAACTATTACATTCTCCAAAACTGCTTTTGAGAAGCATGATGCCATTCTGATTTCTTTGTTATGTGATGTGTTCTAACTGGAAGATTTTAAGATCTCTTTTTATCCTGTATTTTGAAATTTCATAATGTGGTGCTGTGGAATGGGTCTTTTTTCATTCGTTGAGCTGGGCATTTTGCATTATTAAACCTGGAAACTCAGGTCTTTGCATTATGGGACCATTTCTTATATTAACTTTTGTCTTTTTTGGTTTTCTCTTTCTGGACCTTCTATTTGTTGAATGTGGGACTTTATTTTTTTTTTATTTTTATTTTCTTAAAGATGACCAGCAAGGGGATCTCAACCCTTGTCTTGGCATTGTCAGCACCACGCTCTCCCAAGTGAGCCAACCAGCCATCCCTATACAGGGATCCAAACCCGTGGCCTTGGTGCTGTCAGCACCACACACTCCCAAGTGAGCCATGGGCTGGCCCTTGAATGTGGGACTTTATCTTAATGAAGTTTATTTTTCTTTTTAGTCAGTTCTCTGGGAGATAACCTATTTATTGGTGGTAATGGTATCTCATTTTTAATTTCTTTATATATATATATATTTATTTTATTTTATTTTATTTTATTTTGTCGATATACAATGTAGTTGATTATTGTGGCCCATTACTGAAACATCTCTCCCTCCTCCCTCTCCCCCCTCCCACCCAACAATGTCCTTTCTGTATACTTGTCGTGTCAACTTCAAGAAATTGTAATTGTTGTGTCTCATTTTTAATTTCTAGTAGGTTGTGTTCTCTGATGTTTCTTTGCTTTTTTCAAGAAATAGCACTTTGTACCTGTTTTGGTGCTCTTTGAGAACACTAAATGTGAAGTTTTATTTCTGTTTCAGTTGCTACTTTTGTTTATTTTGGTTGTTATCTTTCACATAACAGTTGTGCTCAAATACCTGGTGGCCCTTGATAGGTCATTCATGGTGAGAAAATTGACAGAGTCTGTGCCTTTGGGTACTACTTGTTCGCTGTGATAGAGAGGGGACCCAGATGCTTTTTAGAGATTACCGTATTATCTGTATCTGAAGGTGTTTTCTCTTAAGCTAGTCACTTTTTCCAGGGGGAGACATCCTCTCATCTCTTGCCAGCTAGCCAAGAGTAGGCTGGAGTTGGGATCGTAGGGCTACCACTGTTTGGGAAGCTTTGGGGAGCCAACCAGGTGGTGTCACCATTTTGTATATGGTTTTTGACTTCCTGCTCTTGTGTAGTATGTGGCATCTCACTCTACCCCCATCCCTTGAGCTGTGCCTCACATCCTCTATACCAGAACCTCACATCCTCTGTACCAGAACCACTCCGGTTCAGTCTAACTGAATATAATCTGTTTTCTTCTTGAGCTGGAGAAGGGTATTGCCTGACTGTTTGGGGGCAGGGAGAAGACCTGAGAGGTCTGATTGCTTGTTCAGACTTTTCAACGAGTTTTCCTGATTTCAGCCCCATGCCTCACGAGCTCTGTCTGTGGTGGTTCTTGGTGCCTCCCAATCCCTGCCCGCTTTAGGGTTATGCAGTGCTAACTGGCTTGCTTTTGTGGCTTTTCCCTCTGAGCAGCCTTAGACTTCAGCTTTCTTTCCCTTGCTGACTCAGTTACTTATCTTCTTGCTACCCATCTTCCAGATTTGTGTTGACATCCCTCATCTGCTGCCTTTTTTCTCCCACTTTCTCTTTGTCTTTGTGTATTTGTACCTTTATTATTCCCTTATAGCCATTCTAATGAAGCTTCAGGAGGATGCAAAGAAGCATGTGTTCGTTTTGCCATGTTGAAATATGGAAGCTCAAGCCTTTGAAGCCTTTGTGCAGAGGAAGTGAGACATGCCCTTAACTTCTATGCCAAATCCCACCCCTCTGCCCCCACCAGACACTCTGGCTTATGGCCCTTGTTTTTTGCCTGTCGTAACCACTGTCAATTTTTTTTTTTATTCCTCTGTATATTTTTTTATTTTAACATTTCCTTGTACATATTTGTAGTTATGGTGTGTTGTTTTAATAAATGCATATACTGTACAATGATTCACTTACGGTAGATTGTGTAGTTTTTTGTTTTGTTTTTTAAAAAGATGACTGGTAAGGGGATCTTAACCCTTGGCTTGGTGTTGTCAGCACCACGCTCAACCAGTGAGCTAACTGGCCATCCCTATATAGGATCCAAACCTGGGGCCTTGATGTTCTCAGCACCACACTCTCCCAAGTGAGCCACGGGCCAGCCCTCGATTGTGTAGTTTTGTATCTGTTAGTCCACCACTTCTCCTGATCCCCCATTCCTACTCCTCTTCCAGCTGCCGGTAACCATTATTCTACTCTCTACTTCTATGCACTGTCATTAATTTAATGTGCATCCTTCCTATTCATGTGTGTCCGTGAAAAAATGTGTGGTCTGTTTGTTTATATAAATGTATTTTTATTCCCTTTAACTACTGTTTAATAGTGTATCATATCAATATATTTCATTTTATTTGTCCAGGCTACTCTTTCATATATTTAGGTTTTTCACTATTTTTTCAGTTTTTCACTATGATAAACACTGCTGCAACAATCATTAAATTTTCTTTACATTTTATAACTATGTTGAGAAAAGTAGAATTGTGAAACTTCCAAATCTTTTCAAAAATTTGATTGAAAAACATGCACTTTCTTATCATAATATCAAGTTTTATGCTTGAAATATCTGTGTGCAATTCCTCATGTTTTTTTGATGATGAGTTCTTCAAATTCCTGATACAGATCCATAATCCCTTATTAACAATTCTAAAATCCAAAATATTTTGAGAACTGAATTTTTTTCTCCCTAACTAATTTGGCAGTAAAACCTGACCCGTCTAAACTCATTTGGTGGCAAAACTCTGATCTAGACTGACAAAGCTGTTTTTAGCCTATTTATTTCACTAGGCATGTATATACGTTTTATTTCAAAAAATATTAATGCATTTGATTATGGGTTTTTGATGGTGTTAATATATACAATATATGCACTGTAGTACCATTCTAAAATTCAAGAAATTCTGAGTTCTAAAACACTTCTAGACCCAAGGGGTTTCAGATGAGGGATTGTGGGCCTGTGGTCACCATCAACTAGAAACTGCCTACAGATTGGGTGGCAAATCACAGATGAGAATTTATTTCTGTTTGATGGGAACTCCTTTCTTGTCGTTAATGAGAACTTAGACAATTTCTTCTCTTTATACTGTATTCCAAGAGTGCGTTCATTTTTTAAATAACAGCTCTTCCTTTTCTTTCTTCGACAGATGTAATATTGAAATTGCTTGTGATAACACAAATGAATTCAAATTCAGTAGAACTTTTTTACATCAAGTATTTTTTTAAAATGAAGGTTTTTCTCAAGCATATATGGAGATTGTTTTACAAGTTTAAATTCTACTTTAGAATATACATAACAAGGGCCGACTCCGTGGCTCACTCGGGAGAGTGCTGCGCTGGGAGCGCAGTGGCGCTCCAGCCGCGGGTTCGGATCCTATATAGGGATGGCCGGTGCGCTCACTGGCTGAGCACGGTGCGGGTGACGCCGAGCCGACGGTTGCGATCCCCTTACCGGTCACACACACACACACACAAATATATATATATATACATACAGAACAAAATTAAAACATCATTGATGGACCATTTTAGCCTCAGTTTTTCAAAGTTAATTTTGACTTTGGATTTTTAAATTTTCTGTACACTTCAGTGTTTTTATGTGGCATTTTACAAATTTTAATTAATTTCATTCATGTTTTTAGAACTGTCAGTTAAATTTAGTAAGCCATTTTTTACCCAATTTTATTGGGATATAATTCACAGGTCATACAATTCATCCATTTAAAGTTTACAACTCAGTGACTTTTAATATATTCATAAAGTTATGAAACCACCACCATTATCTAGTTCCAGAACATTTTTATCACCCCAGAAAGAAACCCCATACCCTTTAACAGAGGTCATTCCCCATACCCTCCTCCTCCTAGCCGCCACTAATCTACTCATTTAATTACGTTCTAGAGTTTTTAAAAAGCAAGTCCTCTCATCTTGCCCTTCAACAGTATCTTGGATATTTCTGACTCTTTGCTTTTCCATGCAGAGTCAAATCGTGTTGAGTTTTATTGGAATTACATTGACTCTACAGATCAATTTGGGGAGAATTGACATCTTTATAGTGTTGAATTTTCTTAATCAAGAGCATGGTATACTTCTCCATTTATTTAGGTTTTAAATCTTTCTCAGACTTTTTTTTTTTTTTTTTTTTTTTTTTTTTTTTTTTTTTTCCGTGTCCGGCAACGGATCGCAACCCTCAGTGTTGCCCCCGTACCGGACCGGGGACCGGCAACGGGATCGCAAGCCTCGGCGTTGCTCCCGTGCCTCGCTCAGCCAGTGAGCGGGAGCCGGTCTGTATGTGGGATCCGAACCCTCGGACGGGAGCGCCGCCGCGCTTCCCAAGCGGCGCACTATCCAGTGCGCCACTGGGCCGGCCCGCGCACTATCCAGTGCGCCACCGGGCCGGCCCCATCTTTCTCAGACTTTTATGTTTTCTTTATAATGTGATTGTAATTCTTTTGTGGAATTTTCCCTGGGTAACTTATATTCTTTATTATAAATTACATTTTCTAATTGGTGATGTCATCGCTAATGTTAGGATCACTTTTTTTTTTTTTTTTTTTTTTAAGTGCAATCTTGAATCTCACAACTGGGCTAAATTCTCTTTAAGTCTGAGTCTCTTAGATCTTCAATGTAGGTAATTTATACTATCTGGAAATTATGACATTTTTGTCCCTTCTAATTCCTTCTTGTTTTTTTTTTGCTATGCATTGGTTAGGAAATCTAGTATACTGTTGAATGATTGGTAAGTTCTTAGTTTTTAATAATTTATATTAAACAGACTTCAGATCAGCCTTCTCCTAAAAGACAGTACTCATTTCTTGCTCAAAAAATGATTATCAGACCTATAAAGGAGAGGAATACCTGCGATTTTACTTACCATTTTTACTTGAGAACCTAGTCTTGGGCAGTTTAAACTTCATCGACTTAAATTTTAGTTCCATTTTATTTAGATTTGGGGCTTATTACATTCACAGTACCTTTTATTTTTAAAAACATCTGGCTTATGGTAAAATTATTTAGGTTTATTTATTACTGATGATTGCTTTTTTTTTTTTTTACATCACTAGTTTCTTTCCCAGTTGACTTGCCAAACTAATATACCTTATTTATGTATTTTAAAGACACCTGTTTGTGTTAATAATAGGTGAATATGGGTAAAGAGTATATGGTGAATGTGTTGTTTGTACAGGTTTGAATATTCCCAGTCCAAAATCTGAAACACTTGCTTGTCCCAAGCATTTCAGATAAGGGGTGCTCAATCTGTACTATTTTGCTCTTGCAGCTTTTCTGTAGACTTGAACTTATTTCCAAATAAAAATGTTTAAAATGTATTTTTAAAAATAATACATGCCCATGATCAGTATCAAAAAGGGTCCAGAATAAAGAGTTCCTACAACTATGATTAAAAAAAGGGCAAAAAATTCAATTAAAAAATATGGGCCGGCCCAGTGGCGCACTGCTACAGTGCGCCGCTTGGGAGCGCGGCGGTGCTCCCACCGAGGGTTCGGATCCCACATACAGACCGGTTCCTGCTCACTGGCTGAGCGAGGTGCGGGCGCAGCACTGAGGGTTGCGATCCCGTTGCCGGTCCCGGTCCGGTACGGGCGCGACACTGAGGGTTGCAATCCGTTGCCGGACACGAAAAAAGACAAAAAAAGGGGGGGAAAAAAAAAGGCAAAAGACTTGAACAGATATTTCAAAAGGAAGATATGAGTATGGCCAATAAACATGTAAAAAAGTGTTCAGTATCTTTAGCCATCAGGCAAATGAAAGTTAAAACTACAGTGAGGTACTCCCACTCCCACTGTAATGCCTAAAATAAGACTGACAACACCAAATATTGGTGAGGATGTAAGGCAACCAGAGTGCTTTTGGGGTGTAAATCTTTGGAAATCTGTTTGACACATTTTTATAAAGTTAAACTTTCATTCATCTTGTGACCCAGCGATTCTATTCCTAGATATACCCAGGAGAAATGAAAACATCTCTGCAAAAAGTCATGTACAATGTTCATAGTAGCTTTATTCATAATAGCCAAAACTTGGAAATAACTCAAATGTTCATCAACAGAATAGATAAACAGTTTATGTTGTATGTGAATACTACTATGTGGTAACAAATAATGAACTACTGATACATGCAACAACACAGATGAATATTATAAACATTAGGCTGAGCAAAAGAAGGCAGATACAGAGCAGTACATACTGTATGGTTTCATTTACATGAAGACCAAGAACAGGCAAAAGAAATTTATGGTGATAGAAATCAGAACAGCAATTGCCTTAGTAGGGTGGGAGGGGCAGCATAGAGGCAGCATAGAACAGGGATTGACTAGGAATGGGAAAAGGACAACTTTTGGGGACATCAGAAATGTTCTATATCTTGATATGCATTTGTTGAAACATAAAATGGTACACTTAAGGTCTGTGTATTTCAGTGTATATAAATTATACCTTAATTTTAAATAGGGGAAAGTGTATGAGGGGTATACATTGATCCCAGGGGTATACATGATCTTCTACATAAGCACAATACAGTTATGCACTCAGGAAGTTTAACATTAGTGCAACGGTGCTACCATCTAGTATGCAGTTCACGTTGAAATATCCCAGTAATGTTTTCAAATTTGCAGAGAGTAGATCTTGTGTCCTCACCGCCCCCCCACCCACTGTCCCACACAGTGGGATGTGTTCATTTGATGTGATAATCATTTCACAATGTATATGTATATTATACCATAACATTGTCCACCTTGAATATATACCATTTTTATTTGTCAAATATACCTCAATGAAACTGGAGGGGGGGATAAAAGAGAATAGTAAAAAAAAAAAAAAAGTCTTTTATATTTATGATTTAGTGAAAGATCACCCATTACCTATTAATTTTTTTTATAACTTCTTGGTGGAAAATATCCTGGAAAAAAGTTAAAATCTTGGGTCCTAGGTCATATTTTCTGGCAGCTGTAATTTTCAGTAGCCCATTTCCTATTTGTCAAACTTCTAGAGCTAATGTATGGCAAGTTAATGATGTCAAACTTGTACAGTTTCTAATGGAAAGATTAATGATCTTTGTAAAGTGCAGAATTAGAATTGTAGATCTTGGGCTGGGCCTGTGGCGCACTCGGGAGAGTGTGGCACTGGGAGCGCAGCAGCGCTCCTGCCACGCGTTTGGATCCTATATAGGGATGACCTATGCGCTCACAGCACTCACTGGCTGAGCGCGGTGTGGCTGGTCTCAAAAAGGACCAAAAAAAAAAAAAGAATTGTAGATCTTGCTTTTATTTTCTTAAAAGTTTTGTTCTCTTGTTTGCTTTTTACTGAAAATGTAGTTGTTTGAATTGCAAACAAGCAGGCAGTATTTCTGTTTGTTTAATTAATGAGATTTGTGATCAACACTAGGCTTCTCCTAGACTCTAGGACCTAGAGGAAGGAAATTTTGACTCAGGTGTTGGTAAAGCATTTAGCACCCTCATTTTTCTTTTTAAATGTTATTTTCTTGATCACCAAAAGCAATGCATGTTAGTTGTAGAAAATATCCCAAATCAAAAAAGAAATAAAACACTTAAAATTCTACCACCTAGGGATGTTGACAGCTAACACCTTTAGTGAGTGTTTCTGTCATCTTTTTCCTATGCAACTCACACAAATTTCATTTTTTAAAAATGGTGATGGAATCATGCTATATGAATTTAACTGCTTAATTCACTTGCTGTATTATCATTTCTCCTGTTATTAAGTATTCTATAGCTTTATTTCAAATGGCTATCTATGGTAGTGTTTCTTGATGAGAATTCTTTATTTTTTGTTTTTAAACTTTTTATTGTAGAAGTATAATACAGTGAAATGCATAGGACACAAACATTCAGCTTAATGAATTACTATAAAGTGAATACCCTTAACTGCCACTCAGGTCAAGACTTTGAACATGGCCACCAGCCAGGAGCCCCCTGCGTGCCCCTTCCCAATCACAACCCTTTTTCTCCCCCTAAAAGTAATTACTATCCTGACTTTGTAGAAGTTATTTTCTTGCTTTTCTTTCTTGTTTCCTAGCTGTGTTTGCATTCCTAACATTAAACTTCAGTTTTGCCTGTTGTTGAACTTTTTACAAATGTAATCATTACAATATTCATTCTTTTGTTTCTGGCGTCTTTCAATTAGTATTTTGTTTTTAGGATTCATACATGTTGTTGTGAATAGCTGTAGTTCATTCATTTTTTTAATTATTGTATAATCATTCATTTATTGAATATTTTACCATTTATTGATTCTGCTGTTGATAGCCACTTTGGTTGTTTATAGTCCAGATTACGAATGATGCAGCCATGAACATTTTGGTTTTGCTTCCTGATGCGTACATGCCAGTATTTCTCTAGGGAATCCATACCCAGGAATGACATTGCTGGGTCATAAGATGTTTGTATCTTCAACTGTATCAGATAATGCCAAACTATATTCTCAAATCGTTGGATCAGTTTTCAGTGTACCTGTTCCACATCCTTGTTAACACTACTTGGTATTGTCAAGCTTTAATTATAGCCATCCTGTTGGTTGTGTTGGTATCTCACTGTGGTTTGAATTTGCATTATTTTGTGTTTTCCTTATTAGTCAGGTTAAATACCTTTTCCTGTGTCTGTTGGCCATTTGGATATCATCTTTTGTGCAGTGTCTTTTTCATATCTTTTATTTTTCTTTGGGTTGCCTTTTTCTTACTGATTTACGTAGTCTAGCTACAGGTTCTTTATTGGTTATATGAGTTGCTAATATCTTTTTCAACTCTGTAGGTAGCTTGCCCTTTTCACTCCATTAATGGTGTCTTTTGATTAATAGGTGGTCTTAATCTCAATGTAGTTCAATTGATTAATTTTCTCCTTTATAAGAGTTAATGCTTTTCATGTCCTGTATCAGTCTTAGAAATGGGAGCATTGGGTTAAAAGGTGTTTTAGATTTTTGCTAACAGTTTTCTCTCCCACTGGTAGTGGACGAACCTTTTGATACCATTTTCACTTTCAAGAACAGTGTATGTGTGATTTTCCCACACACTTGTCAGAACTGGAGTTTTGGGGTCAACTTGCCAATGTAATAGGACTCCTCTATTCATTAATGAGTATTTTATCTTAGTTTGCTCATGAGTGTCAGAGATTACATTTGTTTCATCATTCCAAGAACATGGCAGTCAATAAGCATAATTGTAAGATTAATACTAAAAATATTCTTTAGCTTTTGATTCTGAGTAGCATTTATGGTTAGTAGGGAAAAGAGGTAAAGATCTAACAAGCTGTTGCTTTTTTTTTGCAGCTGGCTGGTTAAGGGGGTCCATACCCTTGACCTTGGTGTGTAACACCGTGTCTAACAAACAGAGCTAACCAGCCAGCTCTCGTTTTCTTTTTAAGAGATAGAATCATGACTTTACATACTCTTCCCCACATACTTTTATTCAGAAAAGAAGATATCCCTCTCCTCTGCTCCAACTTATCTCTTATCTTCCTCTCTCCCACCCCCAATATTCATTCACACTCCTTTCTAGTTTTGAGATTTGAACTCAGCTGCTGAGTTCTCCTTGGGAATTGGTGGAGTCGAATTTTGAAACTGGATGATGAGTCTGTTGAAAGAAGCTTTTGTTAGGAGATGAAGTTTGGGGTGGATCTCTTCTCTACGCTCTAGCCTATTTGCCACTATCTTAGTTTGGTTTAGATCTTCAGCATTTTTCACTGGAGTTCTGTCAGTCTCTCTTCTTCTTGCCTCCAGACTTCCCCCTGCTTGCCAAAATGAAATTCCTAAAGCTCACATTATCCCCCTGGTTAATATTCTTCAGAGGCTCCATAAAATCAAAATCTGAATTCCTCCACACAATGTCTTATCATCTGCCCTCTTGATATGTCTCTAGTCTCCTATGTATTCAGTTCCTCACACTCATTCTGAAATCTACATTTTCCCTGAGTTAGGAATATTCTTTCACATTGGCTCATCCCACTATCTAGAACTTCCTGCTGTCTCCCTGCTGCCAACCCATCTGCCCAGCTAACTTCTTTTAAAACTCAGCTCAAACAACACATCCCCTTGGAAGCCTTACCTCCCTGACCCTTATTTGCATTCTGTATGCTCTTGCTCTCTTTCCCCAAACTTGGTGAGTTAGGTGCCCCCTCTTCTGGACTGTCACAGCTCTCCATTACTCTATTACTATACTCTATTACTATTTACCTCTATTACTATACTTTGTACTATAATCAATTGGATTTTCTTTCCTACTCAGTTGAGCTCTTTGAGGATAGGGCCCTGATTCCCACTCCTTATCACCCCCCAAGGAATAAGTATGGTGTAGCTTATAGGAGGCACCCTATAAATGTTTGAGCGATTGCATGCAAAATTATATCTAACTTTCCTGTATTTTTGAGAAAAGAGCTTGCTGAGAAAGAGGTCAGTTAGAAAGGGATAGGAACTTATCAGTATTCTAAATCCCTCTTCTCCAAAAGCATACAAATGTAGGAATGACTACTGTGCTTGTAGGGTTTGTAGGGTTTTGTTCACCTGAGTTGTGCCTTTCTGTCACAGAAGGATGCCCTGCAGTGGTCTCGCAATCCGGCTTCAGTGGAGGGAGAGGAGCCAGAGGATACAGCTGATGTGGAAAGCTGCGGGTCAAATGAAGCCAGCACTGTGAGTGGTGAAAATGATGGTAAGTGCCCTTAACAGGACAGGTGAAGGAGCCACAGGGAATCTCTGGGGACTAACCTTTATTTTCCTCTCTTCCAGTATCTCTTGATGAAACATCTTCAAATGCATCCTGTTCTACAGAATCTCAGAGTCGGCCTCTTTCCAGTCCCAGGGACAGCTACAGAGCTTCCTCACAGGTAGGAAGGAGAGTTGGTGACTAGGCTGGAAGATAAATGAGGACAGGCACAAGACAGGATTCTTTCTCCTTCCACAGTTAGCTGTGAACATGTTTGAAGAGTGGAGAAAGTAAGTTTGGTCTCCACCTCTTATACCATTTCAAAGTGGGCCACAGGAAAAAGGAACAGTGGGAGCAAGAGCAGAGTGATGTGTTTTTTCTCTTTACCATGGCTGGGTACTTCTGTTCATTCTTGTAATGCACATATGAACACCTGGGGAGAAGTATCGAACAGTGCAGAGTGGTGAGAACATGAGCTTGGACGTCAGCAGTTTGAATGATGGCCCTGCCACTCATTAGCTGTGGGACCTTGGGCAAATTCCTCATCTGTAAAGTGGGGATAACAATACACGCTCTTCAGCTTGGGGTGACACTTGGCACAGTGACTGGCACATAGCTCAGTAACATTAGTCATGCTGTTGTCAGCATTACCTGACAGATCTGGTTGAACACAAGCTCTGTTTTACAAGAGAATGGGTAGGGATAGGGTCGAGAGGGAGTGCTGTTATAACTCTGCAGATGACTCCAGCTTTCTTTTCATTACCTCTGGGAATGCAGGCAAACAAGCAAAAGAAAAAGACTGGGGTGATGCTGCCTCGAGTTGTCCTCACTCCTCTGAAGGTAAACGGGGCCCACGTGGAATCTGCATCAGGTACGTGTGAACTCATCATTGTGTGAACTCAGGTCCTGGCGACGTGGCCTCCCTCTGTCAGCAATTTGTGCCTTAGTTGTGCGTTGCCAGTAGTGCTGGTGAGCCACAGTCAGGAGACCCAGCTTCTGTGTGGTAGTGAGGCCTGCCATAGTATGTTCTAGTGCTGGGCTCTGCTGTGTGCCCTCCGCTTTGCCTCCCAGGGTGCTCATGAGGATCCAGTTGTACCAGTGCTTTGTAAATGGTGTAGTGCTGTGCAAATAAAGGTGGCGGTATGGCATTCTTAAGGTGACATTTTAAAGCCAGACCATGAGGTGGTGATTTCTGTCAGCCCAGGGCTGAGAGATAGAAGCACCCCAGTATTGCTGGCAGCATCTTAGGGAGAGCTGGGAGAAGTAAGCTTGTCTGAGAGCCATGGGCGTGGCCTGTGACACTTTTGACCAGTGGAATGCTGTGCCTTCAGGGTTCTCTGGCCGCCACGGTGATGGCGAGAATGGCAGCCCATCCAGCAGCAGCAGCGGCTCTCTGGCCCTCGGCAGCGCTGCTATTCGTGGCCAGGCTGAGGTCGCCCGGGACCCTGCCCCGCTCCTGAGAGGCTTCCGGAAGCCAGCCGCAGGTGAGTGGCTTGGCACTCATTCTCTGCCTGTAACAGGGGCCCCTGTGGGCCTAGTGAGATGGTGATGTCTTCTACTCCAGTTCCTTCAACAGTTTAATTTTAGTTCTTGGGTGGCCCTCTATTTCTTGTTTCTTTTTACCTTGTATTTTGGTTATTTTGTGTATAGATCTCTGCTAGACTGTGTGAGCACTCCTTACAGGCAAAGATGGTCCCGCATTTCTCCTTGTATGTCTCTGTAGGGCCTCCTGTGCCTGCCTTGATATTGCTTAGTCAGTGTTCGAGTGAAATTGCTTATGATCTTCTCAGTGAAGAATTTCCAACGTCTGTTTTCTTTCTTTGGTAGCATCCTGCCACATTTGTTCTCAACATCCGTGGTCTTTATCAGACTTTCCTTTTTTAACAACCTAGTCAATATGTTGAGTGGAAGCATGTGTTGAATTTTGGGTATGCAGGCAAATTCAGTAGTGCTACATTGAACCCCTCCCACCTTCCAGTGGGGTTATTTGCAATGCTAGTGTGCTGTTTGCTTTTTCAGGACTTATTTCTTATGGCCCACATGCTGGGGATTTTTGTAGATGGGCCACATGTACCATTAAGAATACTAGCCTTGGGGGCCGGCCCGGTGGTGCACTCGGTAGAGTGCGGCGCTTGGGAGCACGGTGGCGCTCCCGCCAAGGGTTCGGATCCCATATAGAGACCGGTCCGCTCACTGGTTGAGCACGGTTCAGGAGCGACACTGAGGGTTGCGATCCCGTTACCGGTCACGAAAAAAGACAAAAAAGGGGGAAAAAAAAAAAAAAGAATACTAGCCTTGACTTCTGAAAATTAGAAAAAAACATTGCCAAAGTGTGAACTAGGTTTGCTGTCGTCTTACTTTTCCAGCTCATCAGCAATGCACAATCTAAGGTCCCACAGGTCTCTATTATAGGGATTTTTCAAATAAAAGTAGCATTTGCTCAGGCTTCTGTGAGAATATTGACATTTTGTTTGGCTTTGTACAACCCTTAGTACATTTCTGCATGTAGTTCATTCCTCTCCAGCTCATTCATAGGCTTCTGCAGATTTTTCTGTAGTACACTAACTAGATTTGTTTTTAGACAACTTCCATCATTTCTCCAATTGGGCTTTGTGGAGCCTATTTTCCAGCTTCTGAGGGAAGCTCACAACCCCTGCCCACTGCCTGGTTTTCCATGGGAAGAGTGTCCTTTTCAGGCTGTGACACAGCACAGGACAGTGTTGTATGAAGGAATGCAAGCCCAAGTGTTCTCTTAGATTTGGTGGCACCAACAGTAACCTGGAAAGAATAATTATTACAAGCAGGTTAGGATGGACTGGACAATTGAGCAGATTGTATGCAGATAACTTCTGGGTAGCTTGGGTGCTTCCACCAAAGTTTTTCACCAGTGGGCATTTGCTTTTTTGCTCTAAGAAGCTGAAAATCTATACCTTGCTGCTTCTTGCTTCAAAAATCACAGGTCAAATGAAGCGCAACAGAGGGGAAGAGATAGATTTTGAGACACCAGGGTCCATTCTTGTCAACACCAACCTCCGTGCCCTAATAAACTCTCGGACCTTCCATGCCCTGCCGTCACACTTCCAGCAGCAGCTCCTCTTCCTCCTGCCCGAAGTGGACAGACAGGTGCACATGGACTGCCTCCTCATTGCCTCTTTCTGGGTGGGCTTCTGGTCTCTTTTATGTTTTTTGTTTGTTTATTTATACTTTATTTATCCTTCTAGGTGGGGACAGATGGCCTGTTGCGTCTCAGCAGCAGTGCACTAAATAATGAGTTTTTCACGCATGCAGCTCAGAGCTGGCGGGAGCGCCTGGCTGATGGTGAGTAGACTTTATCTTCTCAGATGGCTTGAGAGATGCCTGCCATGTGTGGTACTGCACATCTCCTGGTATTTAAAACCTAAGCACTCATTTTTCATGCATCTCTCTTTTTTCTCAAGGGATATTTAGTATAGGACAGGCTTTCCTCACAATACTAGTGCATGTGGTAGATATTAATGTGCCACACAACTCTGAAGAAGTAACAGGGTATTTGGACTTTCACTATATTGTGTATGTATATTCATTCTGTATCTCCTTTTTGTCATTAAAACTATGAATGTCTGTTCTTTCCAGTAATCACAGCATTGTCTGGATGGCTAGTGGAAGCCACACTGAGGCATTGACACGTTAAGCTCCTCCATGCTCTGTCTTTTTAGGCATTGTCACTGCGAGTGACAATTTAATTTTGTGGGGTAGTCCCATAGAGACTGTGTTGGGAGGACCCCAAGACTACTTCTAGGTTAGCTGATTCACTAGCAGGACTCAGCATATAGTTGTACTCACAGCTATGATTTATTATAGCAAAAGAATACAAAGCAAAATCAGCAAAGGGAAAGGCACATGGGGTGAGGTCCAGAGGAAGCCATGTACAAGCTTCCCAGGTCCTCTCTCAGTGGAGTCATGCAGGACACATGCAGTTTCCCCAGTGATAGGTTGTGACAACATGTGTGAAATGTCTACCAGGGAAGCTTGTTAAAGACTTGGTGCCCATGGGCCGGCCCGGTGGCGCACTGCTACAGTGCGCCGCTTGGGAGCGTGGCAGCGCTCCCGCCGAGGGTTCGGATCCCACATACAGACCGGCCGCTCACTGGCTGAGCGAGGTGCGGGCGTAACACCGAGGGTTGCGATCCCGGTGCCGGTCCCGGTCCGGTACGGGCGCGACAGTGAGGGTTGCGATCCGTTGCCGGTCACGAAAAAAGACAAAAAGGAAAAAAAAAAAGACTTGGTGCCCAGGATTTTTATTGGGGGCTGATCATGTAGGAAGCCACTGACTGGCACATACCCAAACTCCAGATTCCCAAAAGGAAAGCAGATGTTCAGCATAAACCACATTGTTTGCATAAACAGTTTAGGCACAGTGAGCCACTGTCATCAGTTATCACTCTCCCGAAGTGTTAATTTTTTTTTACACAAGGAGTAAGAATGGTTCTTTATTGTTTTACTTTTTGATCAATGTGTTGCTTGCTCTTGAATGACTGATCACTTTAAGGAAGAGTAAATTTTCCTTATGGTAGGCAGGTTAGCCTTCTCCTGAGTAAGAGCATGATGTGAAAAAGAGGGACTTTGAAGAGATGGAAGCATGTCCTGTTAAATCTCCTGACACGATAGAACTGGAAGACTTGGCTGTCTATAAAACAGACATTAATATCTTAAATGCACTCACTAAAAGAGTTTTCTTTCCTCTAGGCGAATTCACTCATGAGATGCAAGTCAGGATACGACAGGAAATGGAGAAGGAAAAGAAGGTGGAACAATGGAAAGAAAAGTTCTTTGAAGATTACTATGGACAAAAGTAAGACACTTGGTGCTGTGAGTCCTGGTCTGGGCTTTTGAAGGGATGGAGGCAGATGGTCTTAACATAGTGTGTGCTTATGTGTTGGACAGGAATGTGGAAGTTGCAGTGACTCGGGTCATTTAGCTTAATGCCATTCACAGTGAAGTGAACATACATTTTTCTATGGTTAGTGTTATGTACCATGCAGATTTATTTTGTTCTGAGATATCTGCATATCTGGGTGCAAATTATTAATGGAAATAAAAGAGACATGCTTTCTCTGGCCTGTAACTGATGGTGTGAGTTTGGTTTGCAGATTGGGTTTGACCAAGGAAGAGTCATCGCAGCAGAATGTGGGCCAGGAGGGAGCCGAAATCAAGAGTGGCTTGCGTGTCTCAGGAGAATCAGCACGGCCACAGCGTGGTCCAGCCACTCGACAGCGGGATGGGCATTTTAAGAAACGCTCTCGCCCAGATCTTCGAACCAGAGCCAGAAGAAATCTGTACAAAAAACAGGAGCCAGAACAAGCAGGGGTTGCTAAGGATGCAAAATCTGTGCCCCCAGACGCCCCCGTCTCCAAGGATGGGGAGCCTAAGACCGACCAAGCAGGGGTGAGCAGTCCCCACCTGCCAAGCATTTCCTCTGCAGCACCTGACCCAGAGGGTCCTGAATTCCCGGTCGAAACTGTGGCTTCCCAGATCCAGACTGAGCTGGACAAATTGGCATGTGCCTCTGCATCTCCAGATAGAATTCCCAACTTGCCTCAGGAGACTGTGGATCAGGAGCCCAAGGATCAGAAGAGGAAATCCTTTGAGCAGGCAGCTTCTGGATCCTTTCCCGAAAAGAAACCCCGGCTTGAAGATCGTCAGTCCTTTCGTAACACAATTGAAAGTGTTCACACCGAAAAGCCACAGCCCACTAAAGAGGAGCCCAAAGTCCCGCCCATCCGGGTAGGAGACTCTGATTCCTAGCTGCCCTGAAGCTAGATTTCCTTTGAGGGTCATGAGATTATAGGCTTCTCTGCAGGGACAGAAGGTCCTAGGACTGTTGCATTAGTTATGTGGGAATGTAAAGATTTCTATCAGAGAGCTTCTCTTAAGATTGATTTAAAGTTTAGGGGGATGAAGTTCTTTTCTTCCTCATTTTTTTGTTCACTCTGTTGAAGTTCTCTCTAGAGGTCAGAATTCTTTGGGGTTTTTAAGTCTTTATTTAGGTAGTGTCAGATTCTTTGCTATAGTGATTCACACAGTCCCACCAGAAATTAAAAGTGTGGCATGAAACAGCCCTTGAGCAGAATCTTCTCTGAATGGTGTGGTGTCATGAGCAGTTCTTTTACTATGATTATTTCATTTTTTAAGAAAATTGTTTGATTCTCTAGGCCATGACCCCTAAGCTACTAGAATCCCAGTTTTGTTTTACAGGTCCTATATCCGATCACCCAGTCACTTAAAACTGTTTTCCTATTCTTTTCTTGCAGATTCAACTTTCACGTATCAAACCACCCTGGGTGGTTAAAGGTCAGCCCGCTTACCAGATATGCCCCCGGATCGTCCCCATCACGGAGTCCTCCTGCCGGGGCTGGACTGGTGCCAGGACCCTCGCAGACATTAAAGCCCGTGCTCTGCAAGTCCGAGGGTCGAGAGGCCCCCACTGCCATCGAGAGGCGGCCACAACTGCCATCGGAGGGGGGGGTGGCCCGGGTGGAGGTGGCGGCGGGGCCACCGATGAGGGAGGTGGCAGAGATGGCGGCAGTGGTGATGGTGGTGAGGCCTGTGGCCACCTTGAGCGCAGGGGAGCCCCGAGCACCTCTGGAGAGCATGCGTCAGATCTACAGCGAACACAACTACTGCCGCCTTGTCTTCTAAATGGGGAGCATACCCAGGCTGAAACTGCCATGTCCAGAGCCAGAAGAGAGGATCTGGCTTCTCTCAGAAAGGAGGAGAGCTGCCCACTACAGAAGGTTCCAGATGTACTCACACATGGGCTGGAAGATGCTTCCCCACTCCCCGTTGCTCCAACTGGGGACCAGCCATGCCAGGCTTTGCCTCCACTGTCCTCCCAGACCCCAGTAGCTGAGAGATTAGTTGAGCAGCCCAAGTTGCATCTAGATGTTAGAACTGAATGTGAGTCTGGTACCACTTCCTGGGAGAGGGATAAGGAGGTGCAAGGACTCACTGTTCCCCCAGAGAATGGTCCTCTTCAGCATCTCGTGGGAGATGTCATATTAGAAGAAGGAACTGGCCAGGTTCTTGACAGTAATCCCGCTATGAAGGATCCTGTACATGTGACCCCCAATTCCCCACCTGAATTGTCTTTGGCTGACTGCCTGCAGGGCAGACTGTTTGATGACAAAGCAGGATTTGGTGACTTATGCCCACCCATGAGGGAAAGTGACACTAGAGAGGAAAACTTGAAACCGGAGGAAGCGCTCATTTCTGATGCTGCTGTTCCTTGGATACCCGTTCCATCCAGTGATGAGGGAATGAAACAGCCTGGGCCAGAATCCAGAGAGAACGTGCCATCTGTTGAGCCCCAGGTCAGAGAAGAGTGGGAGAAAGCTGCTGCCCTCATCCCTGCATTGCCTGGGGGGTCGACAGCTGAGGCAGGTCTAGAGCCTCCTGACAGCCCTGCTTCGCCCTGGAGGGTGCTGTCTCGAGGAGGCATTGACAGCACTGGCAGTGACTGCAAACAGGTGGACGGGGGAAAGCTGAAAATCAGTGGAGACTCTGAAGCACTGAGTCCTCACAGCGAGTCCACAGACACAGCCTCTGACTTTGAAGGCCACCTCACTGAGGACAGCAGTGAGGCTGACACTAGTGAAGTCATGGTGATGAAGGGATCTTTGGTGGACAAGGATGAGAAACCCGATTGGAATCCATCTGCCTCACTGTCCAAGGTGAATGGTGACCTGAGTCTGGTTGCAAGGACAGATGGGATGGTTGCTCCTCAGAGCTGGGTATCTCGAGTATGTGCAGTCCCCCAGAAGATCTCAGATTCTCTGCTGCTGGCCAGTACTGAATACCTGCCGAGGCCCATGTGCCTGGCCAGGCCTGGGTCCTTAGTGGAAGCCACTAACCCACTTGTGATGCAGTTGCTACGGAGTAACTTGCCCCTAGATAAGGTTCTTCCTCCACCCCAGAGTGGCAGCAAGCTAGAATCCCCACAACTACCACTCACAAAAGAGCAGAGCCATGGGGTCTCCCTGTGCATGGGATCTTTGCATGATCCTGGAGAAAATGGTCGCATGGTTGGCGGAAGCAGTTCTGGTACTTTAAGAGCTTTGAAGGAACCTCTTCTGCCTGAGAGCTGTGAAGCAGGTACTGGTCTTGTGAGGATAGAGGCCACCAAAGCTCTGGGAGTGCCCCAAAAGATTTCTAAGACAGTGCCAGGTTTGGACTCCCTACATCCAGTGACAAATCCGATGACTTCTTCTGATGAGATTGGGTGCATTCAGGCTGGTATGGCCGTGGACTCGATGTCTTCTTCTGGGAAACTGGAAGAAGTGGATTCCAAAGAGCAGTTTCCTTCCTTTAGTTTTGAAGATCAGAAAGAAATTCGTGATGTGTCCCAGTGCAGTAATTCAAATGCTGTTCCAGGCAGAAGTTCAGGAGATCTCACTACCTCGAGAGCACCTTGTTTCTCATCTCCAAATGTGATCTCCTTTGGTCCAGAGCAGGCAGGTCGGACCCTGGGTGATCAGAACAATGTTGGAGGTCAAGGGAAGAAGCTCTTTGGCTCTGGGAATGTGGCTGCAACCCTTCAGTGCCCCAGGCCTGTGGACCCAGTGACACTGCCAGCCGAGGTCCCTCCAGTGTTTCCCACTAGGAAGTTGGGGCCAAGCAAAAATTTTGTGTCTGGTGGGGTACAGACTGCAAGGGAAGACTGGGCTCCAAAGCCACCGCCTGCCGCTGTTGGCAGCATCAAGTCCGAGAAGACTTGTATAGGGGATCCTCTCAAGGCAAATGCAGAGAACAGAAAAGCTGCTGGGCATAGTCCTCTGGAACTGGTGGGTCAGTTGCAAGGGATGCCCTTTGTCATGGACCTGCCCTTTTGGAAATTACCCCGAGAGCCAGGGAAAGGGTTCAGTCAGCCTTTGGAGCCTTCTTCTATCCCCTCCCAACTCAACATCAAGCAGGCATTTTATGGAAAGCTCTCTAAACTCCAGCTAAGTTCTGCCAGCTTTAAGTATTCCTCCAGCTCAGCCACCTTTCCCAAAGGCCTCACTGGAAGCGTGGTGCAGCTGAGCCACAAAGCGAACTTTGGTGCGAGCCACAGTGCGTCACTCTCCTTGCAGATGTTCACTGACAGCAGCACAGTGGAAAGCATCTCACTCCAGTGTGCATGCAGCCTGAAAGCCATGATCATGTGCCGAGGCTGTGGTGCGTTCTGTCATGATGACTGCATCGGACCCTCAAAGCTCTGTGTATTGTGCCTTGTGGTGAGATAATAAATTATGGCTGTGGGAAGAATTGTATATTTACTGTGTGTATTTTGATAATGATTGATCTAATCTGTATATGGAATATCATATTATAGACTGTCTCTCTAGGCAAGAGCACTCTTGCCTCCCCCTAAGATTTATAGTGCTAAAGCCTTCTGCCACTTGTTGACCCTTCTGGTCTTGCTATGGGATTTCCTGGGGGCAACCTGTTGGGCTGTCTAAGGCCGGCCAGCCTGAGCTCTCTCTTAGACAGAGCCTGGTGTGGGCGGGAAGCCCGCCTGACACCCAGAGGGACTTGAAACTGAGGCGACAAGATTGTGTTCTCCACCAAGGAAACTAACCTACCTGAACTGAGTAGAAATGTCAGTCTTCCACTGTCCCCTCCCTGCCATCTCTTCTGCTACTGTGTTTGGGGAGTTGATGGCTGGGTAAGAAACCAGCACAGGGCTGAAGCAACTCCCAGCATTGCCCACCAGGGGGCTCAAGTACCTGCTGACCTCAGGGTCACAGTCCAGTTATTTGCCAGTCAACAGAGCCAGTTTGACCTTTGGTTCTGTTGCTAAAGCAAATTTGGAACTTTCCTGTCTCAGTATGATCCACTGGCCCGTGGGATCTTTTGGAACCTTGACTAGCCCTGCTTGGACAATAGGGTCGGGGAATAGGGTTGTCTTTCTTATGAAAATCTGTAGACCTTGTGAGTCAACTGTCCAGACGTTTGCAGGTGAATTCCTGTGCTTGACACCCTGCGCATCACTTGGACTCTATGGAAGTGGGCATCTCCACGCACCTGTGTATGTGAAAGTCATTTTACATTTCAAAGCAGTGTGTGTTTCTTATTTTTATATTTTTAACTCTTTATTCTTGGATGTATAAAGTGAACTTTTTGGCTTCTGTAAGTACGCTCTATGCACCTCCAATGTTTTATCATGTATTTATATGTTGTACACAGTACTGCCCGATTCTGTAAATGGATGTATTGTACAGAGAACATGAACGTCTCTTCTTTATTTTACGTCTTCAACATCATTGCATTAAAGTGGTGTAACTTTCTTCTCTATGCCTATTGTCAGAGCCACTGAGGGCTGTGCTGCACAACGTGAGGGTGAAATGATTGACTTGTGATCTGCGCTGTCTCAGGTCACCGGGTGGATCTGCCATGGCCTGCAGAGCCAGGTCAGCCCACCTGTGTATCACTGAGCACATTCATCTTGCTCTTCACGTCTCTTCTTCTCCAGCCTTTAATGGCTGTTCGCTTCCATATGTGACAAATCACCACAACCAGTGTTAAGTGCTTCTGGATTCGTGGGTGAGTTCCCTGGGCAGCCCCCAAGGGCAGGCTTTCCAGATCTGGCTCCAGGGTCATCACCTGTCACAGCAATACCAGGGACTGTGCTCTCTTGGGGCCATGGGGCTCCTTTTGACATACTTTTGAAGCAGGTTTGGGAAGAAACAGAGCCATGCCCGCTACCTGCCTTTCTCACACCACATTTCCAGCAAGTGGGTGTCCCTGTATTTGTCTTGCTTCATCTGGTTTCCTGCCTTATTTCTTGTATCTTATCTTATGAGAGTTGAGAGTCCTCATTTCCTTTAGATCTCCCTGTGTGAGTGCTTCTGTATGAAGTATGAAATTTGTGTGATTTCGGCAAGTCTCATTTCATCTGAAAGATTTTAATCTGACATGGCGTTTTTGTCATCCGCAGCATGAGTGAGAAGTTGGTGATGATGAGGTGAATTAAAATGCAGTATTGGCCAAGTCCAAGTCCTCAGCTCAAGAGTCTGTTTACCAAAGACCAGGAGCAGGGACCCAAGTGTGTCCAGTCCTCCTTTCTGCTGGAACCTTTGGGGCCACTCAAGGGTATAGTTTGACACTGGTCTAGTCCATGGCACTGCCCAGAGAAAGCACTGCTCTTGTATGTCTTTGTGGTATTGGAAAAATAAACCTGTACAACCTGCATTTGTGGTCTCAGTCATCTTCTGTGGCTGCTCTGCTGGTGTGGGAAGGTCAGGTTGAAGTGCAGAGCCAGATTGGAAGGAGTAGACACCTGCTCACCTTACCTCAAGTCCAGAACTAATCGTATTTGTGGAGCTCTTCTTTCATGAAGTTAGTCCAAAAGGAAGGACTTGTCAACTTCATTGGTCTTTAGACCGTTCCTGACTTGGGGAACTTTTCCCCTGTGTGGACTAGAGTCAGAAATTAAATGAAAGCGATGAGAGTGCTTTCCCCACGTAAATGAGAGCCTGAACCAGGACATCCCTCTGTAGCTGCTCATCAGAACAGCCTCACTGATACTGAGATTGCCAAGTGGATTTCTAGTGACTGACAATCTTCCGTGGGAGAGGGACCAGTTGTGTTCTTGGGAAATCATGAGCACGAACACCTTTCTGTGGCCTCGGACAGCAGTGAAGGAGGTGCTGGCACAAGGTGGGTCTGACCTAGCTGAGAGCCTGAGGGGGTGGCATGTGCAGAGACTGACTGCTCTGGACTACTCGCATGCATGGTTACCAGAAACAATCTTTGTAGTATGTCGATAAGCTAAAAGTAAAGCAAATGATGGAAGTAAAATAAACTATGTGTGGTGGAACACTTCTTGGGGCAGAAAACTGCCATTTTGCAGCTTGCTGTTTGAAAGACGCACAGTGCGAGAATTTGTGGTTAGGTGGCTCTGTGGTGACTGGGCACCTGGTTGGAATTGATGTGTACTTGTGCCTTCGTGTCACAGAATCCATTTGCCCACTTACGTCTGCAGGAGCTGAGAGTGCATTAGAATCCGGGATTGGGACCTTACATTGCCAAGTGTGTCTCATCAGGGAGGCAGAACAGTACAGTGGGGTAGAGTGCAGGCTCTGCCTCCTGCCGGCTCTGTGGTCTTGGGGCAGAGAGAGGTACTTCACGTCTCTGCCAACTTTCCTGTCTGTGAATGGGGATAATAATTGTTCCCACTTTATCAGGTCATTAGTGCCTACCGTCTAGGAAATACTCAGTGACTACTAGCTTGCACCAGGCCAAGACCATAATAGCTGCGTGAACTTACGGTAGAAATCTGTACAGCTACTGCCACCTGCCTCACCGTGGCCCCAGATGCGGGCCTTGTGTGCAGTGCGCTGAGGAGTGGTGTGGGCTGTCAAGGTGATGTCTGAGTTTTAGTCTCACGCTGCAGTTGTCAAGTGCAGTCCTGAATTTAGAGACTGAGTACTTGGTAGGGGAGGCTTGTTTTACTTATGTTCCAAAGGATGAGGAAACGTGATATCTCAGAATATGGAAAGAGTATTATCTTGTTGGCCTGGCATGGTATCAATTTGTTTGATGTCCAGCCTGCTCCTGAGGAAGTAAGACCCTGCTTGAGAGGGATGTGGTATGAGTGCAGCTAAATAGAGCAGCCTACACCCCTTAGGGGCCTTGGTGGTCCAAAGTACCTGCCTGCCCTGAGGGGAGAGGCCCAGGCTGTGTTGCCTTTATGTGTGGTGCTGCTTGTAGCCATGGAGAGGGTGGAAGGTGTGGCCTTGGAGGTTACTACATGAAACCAAAATTCAACAGTGCCCTGTGCTTCCTGTTTCTGCACGATTTTGAATGCCTGGAATAAACATCTCTGTACTGCAAGCTGTAGATGAACACTGTAAGAACAACCCAGTTTGTCAGTGCTGCCTTACCTCGTGTCAGTAGGTCTCCACTTTCCTAAGGACACTGCCCTTCGGGAATGCATGTATAGAGTTTTGCATATTCAGAGGGTTCATGAGTTCCTTAGGCAGCTGGGGTCTCTCATTTAAGAATCTTTCTTTGGCTTATAACAAACCTAATGAAGTCCGGGTTTATACAAAAGATTAATCTAGGAGAGAGGACTTTTGCAAGGATTCTTAGGTTTCCTGTAACTACTAATCTTCCCTAGTGCATTTTAAATTACTTTTTTTAAAGGGCGGAGTATGCATATTTCCTCTCTTGTTGAGTAAAGGGAGGTTTGCCTGTTTTATCATTAAGGTTTAGTTCACTCTTCTAAGGGGACATTCTCATTTGATTATGTCCTGTGTCCACTGTTAACAGCAGTGGTCTGGAGCCCCATGTAAAGAGGCAAGACGGATAAGCCAGCGCTTTTGTGTTCTGAGATTTCTCCTGGGGATCCCAATGCTCCTGTGGAGCTTTAGTGTTTTCTGTGGAGGTGTTTTTTGGCCAGGCCAGCAGGATCTGCAGGAAGTGGGTCTGTTCTGGAGATGGTGTCCCAGGTAGTGGGGTTTTAATAGTCCCTTAGTGAGTCTTAGCAGTGGTAGTTTCAGTAGGACAAGGAATTTTTGTGGCATTACTGAGGATTTGCTGTCCCTTGATCCCTATATCCATGGAAAAAGTGAGGTGTTGAGGTCCATCTTCTGCTGTGCCCGGACCTGCTCTTGTTTTTATAGGAGTCTCAGTCCCAGTGTGCACACCGTCAGTGTGGGGCTTTCAAACTACTGGTCCCTCTCCTTTGATGTATTTTATATGTTTGGCTACTGCACAGAATTTCTATTTTTTAAGAAAGGATTCTTATGCCTTTATTAAAGTTTTTAATAATAGGTGTGTGCTTATACACACACACACAAACACACAATTTTAACAGTAAAATTTATGCTTTTAACTAGCGATCAAAATTGTTTTTAAATCCATGTGATCAGGTTTGTTGCCAGCCATATTTCTACATTTTTTTCCTTAAAGTTTAGTCTGAATGATATATGTAGGATTGAAAAAAAAGTTGTGCACAAATAACTGTCTTTGCTTTGGAAAAGTGGCCTTTTATTTCTTTCAAGGTGGGATCCAGGGTTTTGCATAGAATGGAATGTCAAGTAAGAGCTTCAGAACCAGGGATCATGTCTGCTCAGTTTTAGCACTTACAGATTGTCACAGGAATTTGGTTTAGCTTCACTCTGGCAAGAGATAGTAGAAAGGGTACAAGTTTTGCAAACAGCTGCACGTTAAGTCCTTGCTTGGTCACTGAATTTCAGCCAGACATACCCAGTGTGCATCTGCTTCTTTGTCTGGAAGTGGGGATGAGGTGGGGATTTAAGCACATTGCATGGAAAGCTGTAGGCCTGTGCTCAGCACCTGACAAGCACTCGGGAAAAGCTCGTTTTCTTCCTTTTCTAACAAGGTAGGTGCTGAAATGAAATCACAGGTTTCTTTGTTTAAGAAAATTTACTGAAGACCTTCTGTATGTCAGATTATTGGCTAGGAAAAAGTGAAGTCTACCAGTAGAAAGGTGTTTTGGTCTCAAGGTAGATTCAGAAGGACGGAGATGGGGCTGGCAGTGCTGCTGTTAGGAAAAGTGGAAACAGCGTTTGGTTTGTTGTTCAGTGTTTATTAAGTAGATTCAGTCTTATATATGATATACAGATTCAAAAGGAAAAGGATTCCACATACTTATGAAATCAGTGCATTTAGCAAGTAATACCATGGAGATAACAGCTCGATTAACAGCTCATTGGTCTTTTGTTAAGTGAGGGAGAGAGGGAGTCGGCCTGTGCTAGTCATTCCACAAACAAAACAGAATTTAGTCGCATCACGTAAAGAAGACACTAAGAATTAAAATATTAAGCCACATTTACTGGAAAAACTCACTATATTGAACACAAATAATTTTTATAGAGAGCATTGAGGAGGAAGTCCTCACCTGCTTAGAAGAGCCACGTTAAGTTGCATAGGTGCATATCTGTAAAAATATAATTTAGAGTTGAAGCCATTGATTGAGTCACCTTTAAAAGTTGGTGCCATCCACAGTTAGCATTAAGTGCCATATGCTTAATGTCTGGAGCCCGTTGCCCCTCCCCAGAGGTGGTGCCTCATTAATGAGCTGCCTCTGAAGGAACCCTGAAGAAATGCTTGTACCATCTGCACTGAAAATCTTAAAATCTCATCCCAGATATGGAACTCGTGCACTTCCAAAACATGTCTAAATTATGCCAGAGGATTGATGACCTCTTGGGTTATCCCTAAGTCCTGGTTGGCTTGATCCTGAAGGCCACATGAGTCATCTTGACCTTCCTATTCCCAGGCTGCCAGAACTATTTTGTTGCCCAGCTCTGCAGCGAAGACCTGCCTTCACTTTTCATCTGTCCATGAAGTTTTCCACCAGCAGCTGACAGGAGGCCTCTATTCTGACAACTCCTAAATGGACCACATGATAGAGGCATTATATGCCCTCTACCAGGGGGAAAGTGTTTTTTCAGCAAATCTGAGTTCTGTGTGGTGTAGGGTTTTTTAAAAAAATTTTTAGGTGGAAACATAGGTAAAAAGTGAGAGGTTTTGTCTTGTGGCTTTGCTAAGCAGATGAGCTTAGTGAGGTGCATCTTCCTCCTCAAGAGCGAGTCTTGCAGAACACACAGGGACTGGGGGCATCTGTACATGTAAACAGTACACTTTCACTGAGTCCAAAATTAGGAGCAAAAATACAAAGGTTCACATTGGTCTTAGGTAGATACAGGCGAAAAAGGATTGAGCTGTTTAGCTCAGAAACAACAAAAACAAAGTTCCTAAAGCACCACTAAATTATATAAAAATCAGACCATGGACGGATTGAAACTGGTATTCTGGTGAAATACTTTACTATCTTGTAAAAAGTTTTACAAAAAATTACAAATTAAAAGTATCAACCCTCTGAGTTCAAAGCAGCATTTTGAAAGTGAACTGGTAGTTAATCCTATAATCACCCCTGGAGTCATAAGTGGCCCTTGGGAATAGGGATGGATGGGTTCCACCTGTCTGAAATCCTCTAAAATCCTCCTAAACCTCTCCCTGTCCTTCTCCCCCTCAACACTGTCCTTGGGAATAAACTGTCTGTTAGTACAAATGGTGATGGTAAAGTGAATTTCAGGTGGGTTATGCACACTATCACTGGTCTGCTAGATGATCTCCCACTAACACCAAATGCCCCTTCTTGGAGTCTACCCTTCTCATGGGATTAGCCCCTTGCAAAGACTCAGAACTGGTGCATCCTACTCTTGCATTTCCTTTCTAATTTAGGATCCCAAATGATTACTTTGTGCCCTGAGGCTTTCCATAAGATATTTAAGTGGCTGTGGGACAGGGCTTTGAGATCTCCCTTTGGGAGAAGGCAGTCCCTTGGGTGAGGGTGGGACAACAGCGAGCTAGGTTCATCAAACCAGCTCTTTGGTACTCTCCAAGTCAGCAGTAGAGGGAAGGGATTGAAGCTGCATCTTTTAAGACAAATGCAAAACAGAACAAGTTCCCTGATTGAACTAGGAATGGAATCCTGTTTCCACGCAGTAACTTGCTCCCGATTCTACTATCTCCAGGGCTTCACTGGGAAGGACCCCACCCAAGAAGTGGGGTCAACGTGATGGAATCCACTGTCCTGACGGCCCCTGGGAGCCCCAATGGACCTTTATCATGGGTATTGGTTTCCTTTCTCTTTGAACACATCGAACCTACGCATGTACCGCAGGCTGAAGGTGGTCAGTCACAACAGCTTGAACTCAGAACAATGTGGCTTCAAACTGCAGCTTACACTGCTCTTTAGATCTAATCCTTTTGTGTGATGGCAGGAGGGAGCCCTTCCCCTGTCTTTCTCGCTCCTGTCTGCCAAGAAATACAAACTGTTTGTGTCTAGCTTGGGTACTGCCTCTGGGAGGAGAAATGACATAAGCAATTGGTATCAGGAATTCTAGGGCGGCGATTGTCTCTGCCAGTTTTTAACATTAAGATTTTCACAAATTGCCTGGGGTAACATTTTGCAAAAGGTCTACTGATTACTTTGTAGTATTGTTCACACACAAAAATAAATATTTACACAAATCCAAATGTCCGGGAGTAGTACTGAGCAGGTGGGGACTGAACATGTGGACGGCTGGGGGGGTGGGAGAGGCCTCGGGCACTGGAGTTTGTGCTGTGCTGAGGGTGTCCCAGCCCTGACTGGAGGCCTGGGGATTGGTCGGATGGAAGGCAGAGGTGGTGTGGCTGGGTGGGTATTGGAGGCCACTTGACAGAGATAAGACCACCCCCATCCTCCAGAGGCTGGAAGTAAGCACAGGGTGGGCACCTTGCCTTTCAGGGTTTCTGGATTTGAGGCAGGACAGGGCATCCACAGTGACGCCCCTGCCCCTCCCAAGGGGTGGTCTGCCACGGTGCTGGGAGGCAGTGGCCACGCCTGCCGTAGGCAGTCGGCTGAAGAAAAGCTGGTTTGGAAAGGGGTGCCTGCTCTGGGATGGAGTGGCTCTCTGTGGCCACCCTAGGGCCCACTCAGCCCTGGCTTCCCTGGGGCCTGTTTGCTCTGAGGGAGGAAAGGCAACAGAGGGCTTCTGCCAGCTCTGGGCAGGGGCCGGCAGCAGAGAGCTGCTGTCATGGCTACGGAGTGTTGCATGGAGAGGCCCAGTGGGCCTGGTGAGGTCTGGGCGAATCCCTGGTTTTAGCAGCACTGGTAGGTATTGCACTGAGCAAGAGGAAGTGCCTATCAGGGAGGAAGGAAACCAGGCTAGCTTTTCCTTTTTGCCCTTTTTCACACTCCAGGGATTATGGGATTTTTCTTCCAGGACTGGCCCCTCTAGAAGAAGGGCTGGTCCTAGGAGAACCCAAGTGGCTTCTCCGCTTTCACTGATGATCCCCTTACTCCAGCTGTGGGCGAGGGGATGGAGCTGCAGTCTGCCCCGGAACTTGCAGCTGATGCCTGAAGAAACAGGCCCTTATTGGCAGGTGCCTGAGGGCTCCGGGCCTGTGCAGAGAAGTGTTCAGACCTGGCTCCCTGGCAGCAGGGTGAAGACAAGAGCCCTAGTGACTCGCTGCCATTTCCCAGCACTGTCCTGTCAAGCAGCTGAGAGGACCAGGGGACTGCATGCTGCTGGTTAAGAGGGACGGGACCCTCTGGGCTCCAGCTCCTGGACACCCAGTCTCGACTTACCTCCCAGGCAGACACACTGTGTGGGGGAGTTGGGGTGACAGCTGTTCAGATCAGGCTCAGGGCACATCCTGGAAAAAGCCCACGCTGGAGTGTGAGGTAGAATACAGGTGACCATGTGACTGGGGCTTCTGTAGAATGGGGTGAGTGCCTTTTTTGTTTTGCTTTGCAATGGGTGTAGATGAGGTCCTCCTGCTTGGCGGTGCCTGATGGTGTCCCTGTGACAGCACTGGGATCTGCAGCAGGACAGCCTGGCCAAGGGGTGGTGGCCTTCCCCAGGGTGTGCTGGGCACTCAGAGGGATAGCCAGCTTGGCACCCACCCCGCCCTGCTGGCCCCCAGCCCGCATCAGTGTAGTGATATGGAATGTTAGGTACTGGGATACATCCTTCTGATCAGACAGACACAGACTGGCAATCTGTACAAACACAAAAGAATCCATTTTCAGAAAAATAAATTACTAAGAGGAAGAAAGGGTCCACTTTGTTTTTCTCAATAAATATGCAATTCTGCTCACCTAAGACTTGAAAGGTAATTATCTGGGGTGGGATTCTAACATCAGGGTCCACGAAGGTGATTCTAAATAGAGCTGCAGCCCCAGCGCCTCGTCAGGGGAGCCCCAACCCTTCCAGAGCTGCCCCCTTGGCCTCTTCCAAGCAGGTCAGAGCACCCGTGTGGTGAGATTCCAAAAAAAAAAAAAAAAAAAAAAGTGTCCTTGTGCCCAAAGTCTCAGGTGCTTGGAGTGTGGCTAGAAACAGCGCTTTTGGATCCCACCTCTTTCAAAGAACAAAATGTACCAACTGGTGAGGCAAGAAGCCAGGTCCGGGCTGAGCGAGCCTCCTTCCCTAGGGTTGTGCACTCCAGGTGCTGGTGGGGTCAGTTCTGCTGTAAAATGAGGTTTTCCAGTTCGTCTGCAGAGCGCAGCAGGAAGGCAGCAGACTCCCGGTAGCCCGCGATGAGCTGCCGCACAGCACTGATCTCCGTGGGGCTGAGCTGGGCGGTGGGCATGGTCCTGCTGGTGCTGTTGCTGGAGGGGGTGGGCGTGGGGGTGCTGGAGGTGGTGGAGGCCCCGCCTTTCATGCTGAGGTCCGTGGGCCCTGTGGAGAGGGAGAAAGGATAAGGAGGGGAGCGGTACCCTGCCTCTCATCTGGGAGGTGCAGAATCCTTCACATAGTTGTAACTGCCATGTCCCAGGTGCCTGCTGTGAGCCAGGCACTTGAGTCTGAGGTCCTGGTCTGTCTCCCCGATGGCTGTATCCTTGGTGCCTAGAACATGATGGGGGGTTCACAGCTAATCCTCAGGGTGATTTTGCAAAGAAGGGGATCTTACTGTCACCCTAAAAAGGTGACAGCATCAAAAAGCCAAGGCTCAGGAGGTTGGGAGGTTTGCCCAGGATCACACGGTGAATGTATGCACAGCGGCTCTGCCTTCAGGACAGGATGCTGCATGGCATGGGTGCAGGCTTTGGCATCAGGCAGAGCGGGGCTCCCACCCTAACTCCCTGGCACTGATCATAGTCTCTGCTGCTTTCTGAGGACCCTAACAGACACAGACTGGCTCTGGTCCCCAGGTGAAGCAAAGGAAGCGGCCTCCAGGCAAAGGGACTTTGTATCGACCTGAGCCCTGCCTCTGCCCAGTGTGCTGAGCGGAGGATGGGAATGCGAAATAACGGTCCCGGAAAGGAACTGTGGGGTGAGCGCTACAAGGAAGTCTGTCAGCGTGTCTGGGGAAGCAGCACAGATCTGTGTGCTATTCCTCCCCAAACAGGGAGATTCTGCAGGTAGGCAGGGACATGTGTGTGGAAAACCCAGAAGTCCAGAGTAGAGCCACAAAAGACCAGGAAAACAAACACCTGCATGTGCTCAGACAAGGAAGGGCTTCTGTCCAGCTGGAGAGAAGCCAGAAAGAGGCCAGCTTCCCTCCTTGGCTGGGGGAAAGAGGTACAGGCCAGACCAGCCAGGCTATGACCACACCCCCACGACAGAGGGACTGAGGGTGCCTGTGGATGGAGGAAGGGGCTGGCTGTTGTAAAGCCTTTCAGCTGAGCCTTGGCACCCCCTTCCTTTGAGAAGTTCTTCTGTGCCTGAGTGAGGTACAAGGTCAATGTTACTGGGTGGGACATGAGTGTTGGCTGAGAGTGAGGGATCCAGGGAAGTCATCTGGAGAAATTGCCTGCCCTTTCCCTCGGATGGTAGCAGCAAAGAGGGAGCCTGATGTCTTCTGAAACACACTAAGGGTGTGTGTTGCAGGGAAGGGGATCACCAGGCCCTCTCTCCTTTCAGTTTTTCCCAAAAAGCTCTGTGGGGTGGGCTGCTGCCTTTCGAATTGGGCAAGTATGGATTCAAGTCCTCTACTACTTCGCCAGTCATTCCTTAATTTTTCTGAGCCTCAGGTCCCTCATCTGCAAACCAAGGTGGCACTTGTGAAACATTCAGCCAGGCTGTCAGGGTAAAGGCTTCCCAGCCTGCGGGAGGCCTGACTGCTTAGTCTGGAAAGGGCTTCCAAACAGGTTTTGGGGCTTTCTAAATGGGCTCCCAGGAGATACGGAAGCTCCTGGAATTTGAAAAGCATTTTTGTGAGGTGTTCAGTAAGAAAACAGCCAAAGAGGAGAGGATCTGGGGGTGTGGGAGCTGGGGCTTCCTTAGGGATGCCTTCTCCTACCCAAGTAGGCCAGCCTCCCTGTCCCCTGTCCCTTTCCCGCCCACATCCCCAGGATAGTCTTACTCAGGCTGTGAGGCTGTCCTGGGTTACCAGCCATCTCCCTGCCACCCTTCGGTGTGGACGGCCATGTCCGTGCAGTGTTGCATTTACAGTGGCAGCTTTTATGCTGCTATAGAGATGGACAAGCACTTGTCAATGGAGACATCTAGACCGGAAGTAACATCTTGGGATAAATTATGGAAACTCGACTGCTGCTAAAAGGAAACTGGTGCAGCCCCCAAATGGGGAAGGAAGTTGGAGTCTAAGATGGGACAATTTGTCACACAGGGTTATTTCCTCTCTAACCAGAGAACACGCACATCAAGAAAGAGATCCTAGGAACTGGTTTGCTGAAGCGTTCTTCCTTGGAATTGAGAGTTAGGGGAACAGTTAAGTTTGTTAAAATCAAAAGGAGGAAGGAGTGGGGCTGTGTATTGCTGGAAACAGCAGTCAAGCAGGTGACTGACTCCCAAGCTGGTGGCCAAATGGGCAGCTGGGACAGGCTGGGAACAAGAGTACTTCTGCTGGCTTCTGGATATCACAGGGGCTGGATATGCAGGGATGGGGAAGAGAGGGTTTGTTCCTTCTGGGGTGGCTCTGGTCCCCTCCAGACAATGC
This sequence comes from Galeopterus variegatus, assembly GCF_000696425.1. NCBI lineage: Eukaryota > Metazoa > Chordata > Mammalia > Dermoptera > Cynocephalidae > Galeopterus > Galeopterus variegatus. The sequence goes on along the minus strand of NW_007726176.1, from coordinate 580,679 downwards.
GTGGAGGTGGCTGGAGCTGCCTGCCACCATCAGTGTGAGAGGAACCCCAGGGTTCCTCCCTCCTTCCCCAAGCCTCGTCCTGTTCACTGCTGTGCTCAGAGCTTTCCTTCCTGCTCTCCTGGGTGGTGGCTAAAGCCTGGAAAGGAGAAGGTCCCTGTTTCCTGCAGCCAATCTGATCTGGGGACATACGCACATAGGCTCTGGTTACAGCCAGACGCTCAGGTTGCCAGCTGACTGCCGGGTGGTTGGTGGAGGGACAGGAGGGGGCATGAGTCGCCCAGCACCCCAGGCAAGACAGGCAGAGCCTGATTCTATCTAAGCTGATTTGCATCTCCAGATGACAACATAATGAGCGAATTGAGGAGGCCTGAGCCATGAATGCGGCTGCCCAACCGAGGCACCAGACTGAACAATCACTTAAAGGGCCATGGCTGGGGAGGGCAGTGGGACTGGGTGGTCCTGTGACCACATGGCTGCTTGTCATTTTCCTCCAACTCCTGGACTCACACCCAGATTTAAACAATGTTCTTCACCAGTGCCCACAGGAGGGGCTTCCCCAGGCGAGCAAGTAAATGACCAGATCTCTGCCTCAGTGACCTCCCCACCCATCTCTTAAGGGTCTTTGCAGATGAGAGACTGAGGCCCCAGGACTCACAAGGGCAAGGCCAGTCTCCTTCTTGGAAGGAAAGATCTGGCTGCTGTCCATGCCTCTCCAGCAGGTGTGAACAAGCCCAGCACCCTCACGGCAGGAGCCGTGGGAGTCGGGCAGCTGCAGCCCTGAGACAGGCCATGCTGGGTAGCACCAGGTGGAAGCTTGTCACCATCGCCTGCTGCCTGGGAGGGACTGGGTCCCAGGTCACCCCCACGTCTCCTGCTGGGCCCCAGACTTCCCATGTGTAATCGGGAAAGGGGATTCTAATCTCCCTGACCATGGGACCTTTCTTTATACACATTAACAAGGGACCCGCCCGGCAGGGCTGTTGGATGGCTCTTCCTCCTGGAAGGAAAGCCTGGGACAGTGGCTCCACCTCTTGCTGCACTGGCCCCTCTGGCCTTAGCTTCAGGGATTAGGGCCAGGCAGCCTCTTATTTTAGGTTAAGAGGCATTAGGAAGGGATGAGAAGTTAAGCCCAGGCAGGAATCTTCCAGGGACCTGCACATGTTTCCTGGGTCTGGGGGGCATGGGGGCGGGGGCTGGCTCCAGGCTCAGAGCAAGGGGTGGGGGGCAAGGTGAGTGGAGGAAGCCTAGGCTTTCTGCCACGGGCAGGGACTAGCCCTCTCCCTTGCTGCCCAGGAAAAGTGAGGGGTCTCTGCAGCCATAGAGGCTTGAGGAATTCTCAGGCATGTTCAGCCAAGACCTAGAACCCACGTTCACCAGTTTTCAGGCAGCACACTCCTCAGGCAGCAGCCTGGTGCCCGCACGTCCTCCCTCGCTCCCTGGCCTCTGAACAAGCCCCACGGCACACTGCTTCTGTCTCCTGTCCTCCGCATTCAAACCTCCTCACCACAAGGGCAGACAGGATGATGTAGACAGAGCACACTTCAAGGCACTTCTGGGCATAAAACCTATCAGTGGCTCTCTCTATCCCCCTGACAAAATCCACGTGCCTGGCCCAAGAGACCCTGTGCCCACCCGCCCCGACAGCACCAGACTGCTCTCCACCAGGCTGGCCCCACCCTTCCCTGCTGCCCTCTGGCCTTGGTGCACATGGGCCTGAGGTCCCCACCCTGGTTCCTGCTCAAGGCAGCACCTAACTCCACAAGGAAGCTTCTTTCTCTTCAGGGACTGTTTCTTCAAGAATGGTCTGTGTTCCATCTGATGCAGGTAGTTACCAGGGAAACACCTACCGAACCACCCAGCCTATGGGGGTGGATCCGAAGGAAGGGGCGTGTAACCACCACCCCACGTGCCTTCAGCATGGGCTCCACGAGCGCAGGGCAGGGACGGAGGCCCAGCACCCAGGAGGAGGCTTCCCCCGCACACCGCACGGGGGGCCTCAGCTTCCCCTGCCCCGCCCCTCCCTGGGGCTGCTGTGCAGACTGAGCGCGCGGTGCTGGTCGGGGAGCCAGTGCCTGGTCCTCCCCAACTCACCGTTACTGTGACTTCCTGTCTGGAGGGAAGCTGGGGGCTGCAGGTTGCTGCTCAGGGCCCCATAACTGCGGTAGCTGTAGTTGAGGCCGCCGTTGACGTACACGGGGTCCTGGGAGTAGGAGGAGGCTGGCAGTGAGTAGGTGGAGTGGGTGATGGCTGTGGAGTCCCGTGAGTGCTGCTTGTCCAGGGCTATGGGCTCGTCCTGCAGAGGGGAGAGGGTGGTGCGGGGGAAAGCCAAGGGGCAGCAGGCCCCAACCACATTCCAGACATGGGGTAGACAAAGGCTGTACCCTGGGGTTCCTGGGATCTGGTGCTGTGGCTTGACCTGTGGGATTCTGTCTGTTCCCTCTCTCTGGTCACCTTGCCCCAGGGGTCCCCCTCTGGACTCTGCTCATCTCACTGTGGGACATGATTAGTCACTGTCCAGCTGAGCCCCATCAGGGCCCTCTGGTCTCAGGATGAAATCCAGCCCCTCCGACCTGCCCCACCTGCCTCTCAGCACCTCCTTGTCCGTCTTCACCTTCCTGTGCCCTCCCCTTCCTATCCTAACTGCCCCCGCCCCTTCTGAGGGTTGCCCTCCCTGCACCCTCTGTACCCCCTCGCCTGCCCGGGAGGGGCCCCCGGAGGCGGCAGGTGGCGCGCAGTTACCTGCGAGGACTGGTAGATCTCCAGGCGCATCCTTTTGGCTGCTTTTCTTGTCTCACTCTCACAGGCAGCTGCCAGGATGTTCTCTGCCATGGCTGAGGTCAGGTGGGGAGGCGTGGGCCGGGTCTGCAGGCAGAATGGGAACGGGGCTAGTGTTAGGGCTCAGGGAGGTGGGGGGGTCCTGGCTTGTGCAGAGACTCTGTCCCAGAGGGGGACGGTGCAGGGCTGGGATTTAGGTTCCGGGCCTTACCCTATGGAGCTATGTAACCTTTCGGGACCTCAGTCCCCTCATTTGTGACAGGGATTACGGTCCCTGCTTCCAGGGCTACTGGACGGACTATGGGTAAAGTGCCCGGCTGGGGGCGCCCAGGGATCCGGGGGTGTGGCTGGATGTCGGTGGAGGCGCCGAGGGAGAGGGTGGCTCGGGGGCGGCCTCACCATCTCCATGCCATTCTTCTTCATGCGCCGGCAGGACTTGAGATACGTGCGGATGCGCTTGCGGGCCCGCTCCTGGAACTCGGGGAACTGCCGGCTGCAGGACTCGATGATGGCCTGGATCTTCTCCTTGGGCTGCTTGGAGATGGGCACCATGCGGTCCAGGTTCTCGTCCACGAAGAGACGCACAAACATCTGTGGGAGACACAGGCCGTGGAGGGGCTGCCCTGGCCTCAGTCCTCCCGCCATCCCTGTCCCCGGCCAGCGCTCACGTTGAAGGCCTTAAGACGCTCAGGGTCCATGCCCTCAGAGTCGTTCATCTTGTCATTGTCCTCATGGTCGTCGTGGTCATCGTCGTCGTCATCTGCTGTGGGGGCCCGGCCCACCGTCAGGTCTTCAGGGCAGCCACTGACCTCGGTCTTGATGGAATCGTAGCTCCCAGAGCTGTAGGGGGGGGACTGAGAGAGGGTGCAGGGCAGAAGGTCAGACTGGGCAGTTCCTTGTGACCTGTGCTTGGTCTCCTACAGGTGGTGAGCTTGGGGACCAGGGTGTGAGCGCACCCAGCTGCCACATGGGCCAAAGTGGCAAGGCCTGAGCAAGTCACCCCTCTCTTCACCTGTGAAACAGGACCAGCAACGCTGCCACCTCCCTCCCTGCCTGGCACCCTGGGGGCGCGAGCAGAGGGTGTCCACGCCAGGGCCTGCCACGTTGTATGAAAGAAGGGCACGCCCCAGCCAGCCTCTTGTGGTGCCAAGATCTGTTTTGGCTTTGGAGTTTTCCTCCTGAAGAAGCTGCAACCCTGAGTTGACAACCGAGTTGTCACCAAAGTAGTGAGTGTGCTGTCTTTCGGGGAGGAGGAACAGATGGGCTGAGAGGGGGAGCCAGCCAAGGCGACAGTTCCATTAGGCGAAGCGTGTTCCTGGAGCTTCCGGGTTTGGGCGGCTCCTGTCTGCCCCACAAGGAAGACACTGTGAGCTCCAATGAGAACGTGCACATAGAAAGGGGACAGGGAGCCAGTCCCAGCCTGCTGGGAAGTGGCCTGTCTGACAGCAGTGAAGGGCTCCTGCCTTCTACTCCTGCCCACGAGCTCTCCCTGGACAGTCCCCCTCACCCATGTCTCCTTGGAATGCAGCTCCGCACCCTCCTCCCTGCTTTCTCTATCGTGTCACCCTTCCCAGTGCAGCTCCCACACCCTGTCTCCCGCCCCCGCCCCCAGGGTATTGCTCTGGGACCACTCTCTGAGGACCATTCTCTGAGGACCATTGTCATTTGCTTCTTTGGTGTGTCCTGCCTTCACTCTTTTGGATTCTGACTGGCAGTGTCCTGGGGACGTGGTACCTGCCCTGTAGGAGACTGGCATCTAGCAGATAGTTAGATCCTAGGGGACAAACATCTGCACAGTCAGAACCTGTGATGTGGCAGTGTGACCATGGCACGGCCTGCAGGAGATCCCAACAGTTCCTGGGGAACTGACTGATGAAGACGCATACTGCCTGGTGCCTGGTCCCACAGTGCTGCCCCCACCGGGCCTCTTTTCCCCCAGGTCCTGGCTTGATGCCTGTCTCTTCATCCATCCACAGGCTTGAAAAGGTCCCCAAGCCTTGCAATGAGATGTTAAAAGACCTCCTGGGCAAAGTGCTGGCTACCAGCTTGCTGTATGGCCCTAGGCAGATCACATTCCCTAGCTACTCCTTAGCCAAATTCTTGGTCAGGGCCAGAGCCGACAGAGACAACCATAAGATAGCTGCTGGTGGCTCCCATGTTTCCATCTCACTTTCTCAGCCCACCTGTGGCCATGGTAGCAAAGGCTGGAGGGCCCAGCCCAGCAAAACTCAACCCCTCCAGGGAACAGCAGCTATGCATGCCCTCTGGGCCTGGTCATAGGGTGCTTTGGCAATTTCTGCTCTCAGCCAGGCTTCCACAGCCTGAGCTAGACCCACAGCAGCAACTCAACACCCACACTTTTGCACAAACTCTCCCACCGGATGCTCCTTCTGAGGCAAGCACCGGCAGCCACCCCACTCCCTCTACAGAGGAGAAAGCAAGCTCAGGGAGGGGAGAGAACCTGTGCAGGGGTATGTGGCTGGAGGCCACGGGTAAGATTCAGGAAGGCACCTCTGGCCCCAGCCCAGGTTGGAGAAGATGTTCCAGGAGAGCTGGTGCCCACCCAGCACTGCCCTGCACTGCTGCATGAAGCCTGAGTGGCCCGAGGCAGCTGCGCAAGCGTGAGGGAGGCCCCAGGAAGCAGCAGGTGCACTGCCCACCCTGTCCTCCCCCCATCAGCCTGGTTGAGGGACGAGTGCCACTACCCACCTCCCTGGGGCCTCACCCTTTGCTGCTCCATCTGTGAAATGGGGACAGGCATGCAGAGTGGCCAGGGAAGGGGAGGCTCATGTCTCTCTGTGTGGAATGTGGCCACTTGCTGTTCTTCACAGCAGACTGTTCCAGGGGAGGGGACAGGCCAGGGGGACACACATTGCCTACCACCTCTACCACTTCACAGAGGGGGAACCGGCCTCAGAGAAATGGGGGCCTTGCTTGGGGGCATGCACTGAGCCATCTCCCATTGCACAGCCTCCCCAGGAAATGACAGCATGGCCTACACAGCCACCACCCTGACTTGGTGTCACAGCTGAACTCTGGGCATAGACAATCTCATTTGAGCCTCACAACAATCCTACTGATTGCACAAGAAACTGAGGCTCACAGCCCACAGCTCCACACACCTCCGGGGTGGTCTTCACTCCATACTTGACACGGCCCCGCAGCCCGTCGGTGCTGCAGCCATCTGAGGGGTAGGAGGGTGTGCCGAGCGCTGTGCCCGGTGGGAGCTTGTCACACAGGTTGATGGGCTGGTCCTCGGCAGTGGCAGTGAAGTCCATGGGGGCCACAGCGCCGTTGCCATTCATCTCAGGGAAGGCGGGGTCACCCTGTGTGCTGCTTGAAGTGGACGGGTTCAGGGTGGAGGAGCCATTGCCGCTGCCACTCTCAGATGAGGAATCGTCTGCAACAAGAAGCCTGGGGGTGAGACCCCATCCCAGCACCCACCATCCCCCAAGACCATCCCCTGGGGTATCTCAGCCACAGCAGCCACCTTGGAGTACCTGCCCTGTGTTATCCTCCTGAGTGTCCCTGGGGAGGTGGGCGCTGCTAGGCCACATTAGAGGCTCCAAGGCTGGCTTTGCCCCAGCCCCATAGCCTCAGCTGAGGCACTTATAGGCTTCCTCTGCCAAACGGTGGGGCCTGTGCAGGGTGTGGAGGTTCCTCCTGTGCAAACGTCACATGCAAACGTCACAGCCAGGCTCAAGGGAGGCCCGTCTTCAAAGGTCAGGAGTGAGTGGCCTGCCTTGTCCCTGGACACCCTGGAGGCTGCTTGAGGCCTGGCCAGGCCCTCCCTTCTCCCCTGCTCCTAGGGTTGCCCCTTTCCACCCACCCTGTCCCTCCTGCTCAGCACTACCTTGCCCCTTCACACCCTCAGGCCCGCCCACACAGCGGGCCCTCAAATTCCTCTTCCCCAGCCTGAGGACAGAGGGATGGCTCCATTGTGACCCCCACAGTCACCCACTGCCCGCTGCGAGTAGGCCAAGCTGAACCCTGGCAGCTTACACCCAGACACAGCAACCCTGGATCTGCCCTCTGTGCACAGCCAGGTGAGTGACCTTGGACATTCCAAGCCAGGGCTTGCGCCCCCTGCACCTCCGTGGGCCATCCCTGCTTTCTTGAGGTGGGCGGCCCCAACAAAGCATTGCCAAGGACGCCCCCTGCTGCCGAGAACCAGCATCGCCTGAGGGATCTGGGAGGACAAACTTTAACTAGGGGAACTAGACATTTTCAGATAAATTCCAGGCCTCTCTTCCCTCGGGCCCCAGCCCCCAGCTTGACCAGCTGAGATGGCAGAGGCCGAAGCTACGCTGGAACTCAGGGGTCACTGTCAGGTGAGCCTGATGGGGCCCAGGTGCCCTGGCGACTATACACCTGCGCCCGGCGCGGGTGGGGGAGGGGCGGCCACAGCGGGCCCTGACCGCATCCCAGGCCGCCCCTTCTTCCACGCCAGGGTCGCGCCGGAACCCACCCCCATCCTCTCAGCGGCAGATTATGAAGATTTAGTCCCCGGCGCTGGGCGCTAGGCACGCCCGCCTCTTGAGCGTCCCCATGGCGACCGAGCGGCTCTAGTGCCCCAACCAATCGCTGGCCTCCCGGCTGCCCAGGGGCGGGACCAGGCTGCCCATCAAGCAGCCGGGCCCCGCGTAGAGGGGGATGGGAAAGGCCGCGGTGCAGTGGCACCCCTCCCCCTCGGCTGCTGCAGGTCCCCTGGGCCAGGCTGGGCGTCCTCCTCCTCCTCGGCAGCCTGCCGCACCGTTCCCTTCAGCAGGGCAGCTCCAGGCTCCGCTCAGCCAACACCCCAGAGTCCCCAGGCCCTTGACCTGCTACCTCTGGGACCCTGCCACCTCCTGCCGCCCACACCCATGGGTCTGGTTTTCTTCTGGTGGTATCTCCAGCGACCACTCTAGACGTCTGTAGAATGAACAGATTACCCAGCAGTATTTACTGAGCAACTACTGTGTGCTGACCCTGTCCCAGGCAGGGAAACAAAGCAATGACCACAACCAAGGTGCCAGCTCTCCTGGGGGGACAGATGCCTGTATTACTGAACTTTTTTTTTTTTTTTTTTGTCTTTTTTGTGACCGGTAAGGGGATCACAACCCTTGGCTTGGTGTTGTCCACACCGCGCTCAGCCAGTGAGCGCACCGGCCATCCCTATATAGGATCCGAACCCGCGGCAGGAGCGCCGCACTCTCCCGAGTGCGCCACGGGGCCGGCCCTGTATTACTGAACTTTGAGGATAACTTGGGAAGTGAATTATGGTAGAGGGGTGCCAACTGTCTTCTGGTGTCCCAAACCACACCCACTCCCGCCCTTACCCCACCCAGCCCTCCCGAGCTGCCCTCCCTCCTCAGCACCCCGGGCCCTGCTTCCCCATCTCTGCCCCATCCTTTTACGGCACCAGCCTCTTCCGCACTGCCTCCTTCCATGACCTTCCTGTTACCCACTGCCCGTGAGAGTCCAGATTCCTGCCCAAGGTGCTCTGTCCCATGGCCTCTGCAGCCTCCCCCAGCCCAGTCCCACTATCCTGGCCACTGCTGGCCCTCTCATCTCAAGGCCTGTGCTCAGGCTCTACTGTCTGCCCGCCATGTTACTTCCAGCTAAGGAAGTGCCTGGGAAGGAGGTACCGACAGCCCCAACCCCATCCTGTCACCCAGCCTTCCTAGGGATGCTTCACGCCCCCTCCACCTGAGCGCTGCCTACCCACACCAGGGCAGGGCCTGAGGTTCCAGAGGACAAGTATGGTCACCCACACTGGCTGACTGTCCAAGTGCCCACGAGCTCTGTGGGGGCCCCATTCTTAGCCCACTTTGCAGGTACGAATTCACACCCTGCCACCACACTCCACAGGCTACTTGCTTGACCTTGGAGGGCCTTGGATTCCTCTTCTGGAAGAGGGGCTGCTCCTCAGTGGGCACCATGCCTGGCACATGCCAATGGTCACTGTTCACTATGGGCTTTGGGCCCCAGGCCAGCTGCAGTGCTACACCCTGCATGGGGCCAGAGGTGACATCCCATCATCCACCTCCCTCACCAGGTTTTCTCAGGGGAGGATGGACTTGCCCTCCCTGGGTGTGACGCAATGAGGCTCAGGAGCTGCTAAGGATGCGTGGTCAGAATCTTGCCTGGGGCCTAGACTCTCTGCTGCCAATACTGTCGCCTCAGGGCTGTGTGTCCCTGTTGCCTGACCAAGGAACAACAGGCACTAGCTCCAGGGGTGGCACGCCCTCTTTCCCTGTACTCAGAGGCCACCCTGATCTGGTAAGGGAAGTAGCTGGGCAGGTGACACCCATGAGATACTCTGAGCCCAGACCTCGTGTGGCCATGTATTCCAAGTTTTTAGAAGACAGGTTTTAAAATGCTGGCGACCAATTTACATTGTTTACATTTTGGAAAACCCCGACAAATAAATAGATGGGCAAAATATGGTCTATCCATGCAATGGAGTATTATTCAGCCATAAAAAGGAATGGAGTTTGGACACAAGGGGACAAATGTTGCATGATTTCACTTATAGGCAATATCTAGAATAGGCAAATTCATAGAGACAGGAAGTAGATAGGTGGTTACCCGGGGTGGGGAGGAGGGGGCACGAGTTCTTGCTTAATGGGTACAGAGTCTCTGGGGTGATGAAAAGTTTTGGAAATAATGGTGTTGGTTGCACAAGGCTGTGAATATGTTCAGTGCTTTTCACTTAAGAATGCTTAAGATGGCAAGTTTTATGTTGTACATATTTTACCACAACCCCCCCCCCAAAACAAAACCTTGAGCAGGCCCGTGGGCCCCAGTTTACAAGCTCCATTTACTGCCACCCCAGTTACCCACACTTCACCAGGGGGCAGTGAAAGCCAGCCACACATACAGAGCCCACATCAGAGGGACAGAAAATCACAAAAGCCTCCGTTCCCAATCACGCCAGGGTCTCGCCTACCCTGAGGCTCTGCTTTGGCGGCCCCCAGCCTGGCATGCTAACCACCACCCTACACAGCCTGCCCCAGTGCAAACTGCTCATGGGGCTGCCTACACCTGGAGGCCCGTGTGTTGCCAGGGGGGAGGCCATGGGTTTTAGCAGAATGCAGAGGAGCTATGGAGCAGGGTGGGCCCCAGCTAGGACTCCTTGAAGAGGCCATATCACCTCCTTGAGCCTCAATTTCCTTTCAAAATAGGCCTCATGTCAGTAAAATAGGATTTATAAGGTGTAGACAATACCTGGTATAGAGTAGGCGCTCAAAAAAAAGCCAGTTCCATGAACTGCCCTCCCCCCATCCCTGACTCTGGCTCATCCTTCAGGGCTTCCAGTGCCACCTCCTCAGGGAAGCCCCCTCAGCCTGCTCTAAGTCCCATTGTGGTACCAGCCCTGTAGAACCCATCCCAGGGAAGGTGGGATTAGTGTTGGCCCTGTGGGCGAAGGCCCCAGGGTAAGGGCTGAAGCCTCCCGACCCAGCAGGGGCAGAGGTGCTGCTTGGCATGGGGTTGGATCTGTCCGTCGGCCCCACAGGCAGTGGCTGTGATCCTGGCTGCAGCCAAAACCCCCAAGTGGCAGCCAGACTTCCTCCTTTGGGCCCACCAGACCCTCCTGGTGTACCCCCACTGCTCATGCCCCCACCCCAGCTGTGGTCCAGGCCTTTGCACTTACTGTCCCTCTTCCTGTTATGCTGTCCTGGTTGTCCCCTTGGCTCAGTCTCTCCCTACCAGGGTTTTGCTTAAAGGTCACCTTCTCAGTAAGACCTCCCCTGACCAGCCCCCTGCCCTGCTCTGACACACTGACCCCTTTACCCATTGTCTCCAGTGCATACAACTTCTCACAACGCTGTTTTCTGTGTCTGTGGCCTGTGCCCAGCCATGGAGACCCAAGATTGGCAGAGCTGGATGGGGTGGGGCCTGATTGCTCCTGCCTCCCCAGAAGCCATACCCCTTGCCCTGGTGAGGACCCTCGAGTCTTCCAGGGCTCTCCAAGGGGAGCACATGCCCCCAGGCCTGGCCAGTCAACACAGCCCATCACAGTGACTGGTGATGGCACATGACCAGGCTGGACCCATGACTGCTGCACTGACTGGGTAGGAACCTGGACACGGGACAGGGAGGATTGTACCAGGGAAGGCAAGGCTGACAGGCTGGCACAGGTGAACTCCCTAAATCCATCTGTGCATGAAACCAACGAAGGCCCTAATCTTTTTGGTGATGGGAGCCACTAATGTCTTTGCTGCTGAGGCTGACTGGAGGTACTGCAGTGTGTCTACTTTGGTCACTGAGTAATCCGAGGTCCTGCCCACTGCAACTCCCAAGTCCCCCTCCCCCAGCTCTGGCCTAAGGTGGATGGAACCCACAGGATGGGCCGGCCACAGGGCCCCTCCCCTGCCCCAGAGAACGCACATAGCACTGTTTGGTGAAAGGGTTAGAGAGACTTGGGTTCCAATCTGTTCCAAATTCTTCCTGCCATGACCTTCCCCTAGAAAGACACAAACGGGCACCCAAACCCATGCCTGAATGGAACATGGCAGGGCCTGAGGCAGGGCGGGGTGGGTGCGGGGGCCTTGCTGTCTGCATGACCTTGGGCACAGCCGCCTCCTCGGCTCCTCTTATCTACAGTCCAGGGAGTTGCCGCTGACGCCCTCTTGGGCTCTGGCACTTTATGACTGTGAAAAAACCCAGCTGGCCCCATGGGCACCAAAGGCCCGGCACATGCCTTCCAGGGGTGCAGGTCTCTGACCAAGTAAATCTTTAAGCAGGCCATGTGTTGTGGTGAGAACCACCCCAGACCTGGAGCTGAACGTGGAACCCAAGGGCCCCAGGTGACCCTCTTATTCCCACCTGGTTCTCATCTTGCTGCTATGCCGGGAGGCCCCTCCAGGAGGTGCACCCCACCCAAGCCAGCCTGCCGGAGCCCAAATAATGTCAGCAGAGCAAGACTGCCCCCAACCTGTGACTGTGGGAGCAGCACAGAGAGGAGCCTGAGGGGCCTCCTGGAAGCAGCCAGGATGCACCCCTCCTGAACATTTACCCCAAACCAGGCCTCCCCAGCTCTGGCGCAGGGTGACTCCTCAGTCTGGGCAGGACCCAGAGCCCCCCCCCACCTGTGCCCAGAATGCCTGCAGGCAGGGAAGGACCGCCGTGCCCATCTATTTTAACATAGGGCCATGTGCTGCTATTCAAATGGGGGAATTAGTGATGAATGGGGGAAATTGTTCCTCCCTCTGTCCCGTCTCCAGAAGGAGACAAAAACCCCTTTTACCTCGTCAAACAATGCCCTTATGTGGGCGCCAGCGCCCCACAGCCTGCACAAGCCCAGCTCTGTGCAAGCCGCCAATCGCCACACCAGGTTTTGGGGCCACAGCCAGTGGCACCCTCTCCTGGTGGGTGACCCACACCAGCTCCCAAGCCGGGCTGGGGGAATTGGGGAGGTCTGCCATCCCTGGGACCACAGCCGGGCGCCTGGCCATGTGAGCCCAGCATGCCGGTGTGGAGGCTGCCTTCAGTGGCCAGAGGTGCGCAGCTGGAGGCAGCACCTGCCTCCTTCATGATGCTTCTGTCACGGCAGTGGCCAGGCAGGGCAGAGGAGGGGCCATCAATAATTTACACACACAAGAAGTGAGCCAGTGGACAGCGGGGAGGGCGGGAGCTGGCAGCCCACCATGGCCAGGGAGGTGTGGGCACCAGGGCGGGGTTCTGCTGAAGGTCTAGAGGGTGGCTCTGCACTGCAGTTTGGGGGCAGTGATCCTGCTCTGAGTTTGGGGCATACCGTCACCAGGGCTAGCGCCTGCCTGCTTTGACAAAATAGCCTGGGCTGTGTTTCTATGATGCATAGTTCCAAGGAACACCAGGCTCCTAAAGGGCTACCTGGCTCTTCCTCCTGGAAGGCAAGGCAGAAGGGACCCAGGGGTCAAATGGGGGACACCAGAACCCCACGTCCTAGGTGGCTGGGCATCTGCCCCACCACATGAAGCCTGCGTTCTCCATCTGGCCCTCCTGGGCACCCCTACTCTGCCCCTGGGGTTCAAATGGCCTGGCCAGGCCCTGGCAAGGGGGCAGGAAGCCTGGGCTTCCCAGGCTGGCTCCACACTCCCCTCATAATGTGCAGCCCAGGGATTTGGGTGCCTCGACCCCACAGCACCTCCCTTCTCTGCATGCACACCTTGCTGCCCTGGCAGTGGGGCTTTCCTGCTGGTCCTTTTGTGACTCATTCCTAAGGAAGATGCCAACATCTAGGACCCTTAGATTCTGCAGCAGCGCTGTCCAGTGGAAATAGAATGTGAACCACAAGTGTGATTTTAAATATCCTAGTACTCATATTTTTAAAAAGTAAAAAGAAACAGGTGAAGTTAATTTTAATAATCTAGTTTATTTAATCCAAAATGTCCAAAATATTTTCAGTTCAACAAGTAATCAATACTGTATTAAAGTCTCTTTTCCTGCAGGTCACAGAAACCCAGTGCGTATCTCACACACACAGCGCACCTCGATTGCACCAGCCCTTCTCAACTGCTCAGTAGCAGTCTTTGGCCACTGTATCAGACAGCAGAGACCTAGAATCCCCCTGAAACTGAAATCATTTCTCTCTGCAGGGACCCGGGGTCCTGGCCCCAAGAGAGGTATCCAAGCTGCAGATGAGAATTCAGGTCTTAGGGCGGGTGGCCTGAGTGGCAGAGCCCTGGGGACTGATGCCACCTTCAGTGGGGGTGGGTACCAAGAATGTGTCTGGTCCTATATGTCACTCATCATGCCAGATTGGCACAATTACTCCCCAACAGCTGACATGAGTGAGAAACCACAGGCTCCCAGGGGAAATCACTGGCCCATTCCTGGTGCTCTCGGGCTTTCTGGGAGTCTCCAAGGCCAGCTCCCCTCTGTGCCTTGGTGTGCCCATCTGTACTATGGGACAACCTCCCACCCCCACCACTGCCCCACTTCCTGGAGCTCCTTCCAACACACGCTGGCAATTATGCCCAGGGGAAGCACTCCCAGTGTGGACTGCTGGGTGTGTGCCCTCCCAGGCCTGCTGTTCTCCCTGGCCCCACCTTCTAGGCCAAGCACAGGCAGTGAGAAATAAATGCTAATTCAATGTGCAGAGCTCCAGCCGACATGCCCACTGCCTGCCTGCCCCGTCCCAACAAATCGTGTGTTCTGAGAGCAAACAGAGCCACTTCAGGCCACCATGTGTGAATGATTCACGGGGCAGGGCCCTGGCCCCAGAGCCTGGCATGTGTGGCGTCTGAGGGCCCCTGGCAGGCCCTCCACCACCCTCCCGGAAGCCAGTCTAGGTTCGGTGCATCCCAGTCCTTAGGTCAGGGTGATGATGCCAACGTGGCCCTGGTCACTTCCTGGTTCCTGGGAAAGTCACCCTTGGACAGCTCAGGGTGGTGGTGCCTCTCCTGTACACCCCCACCCCTGCCTTCTCTCCAGCAGAGCAGGGCCCATCTCAACAGAGGATAAGGAGGGGGCTCTATGCATCCTGGGCTGAGGGGAGGGGCTCTGGACTGAGGATGGCCCCACAGGCCCAGGCTAATCTTCCAACCGTGTGTATGGGGGGCGGGGTCTCCCTTCCCCTCTCTTAGCAGGTGAACCTCACTTCCTCAGGCCCCGGAGATTGTCCTGCCCTAGTGTCCTCACCAGGCATGCCGGGGCCTGTGGGGACCTAAGAGCCAGGCAGTGCGGACAAGGCCAGGGCTGTCCAGGCCCTGCCTGCTCCGGGGATAAAGGGATCTCTCGGTGCTGTCTCCCGGCCTCTCTCACCCCTCGGTGGGCCGGGGGCCAGCACAACCCAGCATTGTCTATGCCGCCTGCAGCCCAGCTGATGATGGACGCTTTCCTGTGACCCGGGACTGCCAGCGTGGCCCATGGCCAATCCCTGGAAGGGCTCGGGCTCCAGCTCTCTGTGCCTGGGGGAGGGGAGGACAGGAGGCCACTGCCTGCCCATCTGGTGGGATGTCTGGAGCCTTGGATAGGAACGAGTGGCTCCTGCTCTAGAAGATGGGGGTGGACCTGTAGCCCCTCAGGCCTGGGCTCTAGCCTCAACTAGAGAAGTAGTGTCAGGCAATGGCCAGGGGCAAGGTCAGCAGGTGTGGGGAGAGAAGGCCCAGTTTAAAAGCTCCTCAGAGGCCCTCCCAGGAGGCTGTGGGGAAGGGGTCACAGTCTTTCCCCATGTGACAGCAGTCAGGGCAGACGCCAACCGTGACTGCGGGGTCCACAGGGAGTCAGCAGCAGCGGCAGTGGAGTTCTGTGGCTCCTGGTGGGGCAGGAGCAGCTTCCACCTGAGGAATTGACCTGTGGGAGGGAAGGAGGGCCCCACCCAAGGAGGACACTAGGAATGGCCAAGGCACAGGGGTGATGCAGTAGCTGTCTCTGAGCTCCAATGGCCTGGCCCCAACTCCCACCCACCTCTTCCCCACTAGCTATGTGGCTCCCGCCTGTGCCCTAGCACTGGGGACCTTTCCCCGTGGCATCCTCAGTGCCCAGCACAGTGGCTGGCACACAGGAGCTGCATGACCGCCACTGTGTTCCTTCTCCTTGGACAGCAGTACTTGCTGCCGGCATGGGAGCCTGGGACAGGTCAGGGGGTTGCCGATCAAGAATCAGGGTCTCTGGGGACTTGGGGCTCCCGGACAGGGCCTGGTCAGGTAGTTGGGGGGTGCTGGCATAAGTGGTAAGTGCCCAAGCCTGGCTGGCTCCTAGGGCCCTCCCAGCCCGCCTCCCTTTCCAAAGATGCAAGACTCAGGGGGCTGAGGGCAGGGGTGTGTGGCAGCCATCTGAATGTTTTCAGGTCCACAGGGCTTGGTGGTAGAGGGACCAGGAGAGACCTGACCACTGAGGAGGCAGGGCTGGACCCAGTGGGTCTAGTGAAGAGTTCAGAGAATCTGGGGGAGGTGAAGAGGGGGACCCCTGTGTACACCAGTGGGCCATGAGCCCTGGTACCAGCCTGGCCACAAGGAGCCCTTGCCCTGTGACACATCCCCAATCCTCAACAGCCCTACACATGGGGGCAGGACTATTATCTCACAGTCCGGCCAGGGGAAGTGACTTGCCTGAGGCCACACAGCCAGGAGGGAGCGGAGACAGGGTCTGAGCCTAGGTGGGGGCAGCTGAGCCAGGGCCTGCAGAGGTTGGGGAGAAGGGCACCCAGTGGAGGGCACCCAGGCCGGCAAGGAAAGGAGAGGCAGCCCCACTGTAAACACCGAGCCCTGGCCAGTGGGTCACACCTGCTCCCCCGGGCCTGCCCTGCTGCCCAGTTTGCATTTCTGGGTGGTGGAAGGCCCCACCCGAGAGCATCAAGAGCCAGGAGGCAGAGAGCTCCTGAGGACAAACCAGGACTCATGGTCACAGCCACCCAGGCTGAGGCCCAGAGAGGGTGAGCAACTTGCTCATGACCACACTGCCAGGAAAGGAGAGCACAGCAGAGCACCGAGGCCCCGCCTACAGCAAGCCACGGCCAGTCGAGAACTCAGGCCTATAGAAGTGGCTCTGACCACCTCCATTGGTGACCTCCCAGCCCTGACTTTCTTGGTTGGAGCCTGGGGCGAGGGAACCCCCAACCTTGGAGTCCAGCATGTTCCTCCCTCCCAGCCTCCTGCTGACACGCCAGATACCGCCTCTTCCAGAGCCTGTCCCGTCCCTGCTGCTAGTCACTCCACAGCCATTTGCTGAGTACCTGGGGGCAAAGCCCCAGGAAGGTAGACTCAGGCCATACAGAGCTCAGCCCTGAAGATGTCCCTGTGGCACTGCTTATAGCAACGAAGGATGGTGACATGAGTGTCCTTCCACAGGAGCAGCCAGAATGTTGGCTCTGGGGACACCTGCTCCCCTGTGGCCTGAGCAAGTTACTTCCCCCTTGGAGATGTTTCCTTCCCTGTGGGATGGGGACAGTCACAGACTCAGGAACGGGGCCTCCAGTCATTGGGCTGACTGGACAACCTTTAAAACTGCCACTAATCCACATCAGTGACAAGGAGAGAGGTAAATGACATTATGTGGAAAAAAGGTGGCTGCAATACAATTCCCCCATCCCCTCTTTAAAAGAAAATGAAGCTTTGATATGCTTAAGGAAAGTCTGAGAAAAAGACGCCCCCCAAACATTGGTATTTTTTCTTTTTGCCCTTTATTTTTTCTAGATTTTCTACAGCAAGCATAATGCTTGTGAAATAAGGGGAAAAACAAGATATGCTTCTACAAAGACACTGGTCCTGCCCTCAGAAAGATGACACCCTGGTAGGGATCCCACGTTCTGTGTGCTTGTACCTCTGTGGCTTATCAACCTTGAATGCCATCAGTGCTCAAAATTTGCATGACCAAACTGGTGAAGAACCCTGAGAGAGCCAAATGACCCTCAAAGCCTTTGTCCAGCCTCAGGCTGATGTGGGCACCAGAGCGGGAGGCACTGGGCAGGGAGCGCCACAACTTTGGTGTGCAGGCTGGAAGACTGAACAGAGGGAAGCTCCCAGGCTATCTGAGAGGCCCTGAAATGCCCCAGGGCTCCACACAGCTCTGCCCAGCAACCCCCAACTTCCCATCCTGCAGAAGGAGGAAGCAGGCCCCAGTGCGAGCAGGACCCTCAGCTCTCCCTGGCGTTGGCTTCCTGTCTGCCCAGGAGGTGAGTAACGTCCGCTCCCCACCCCCACGCATCCCTTCTGGAGGCCAGGCCTCACATTTTCCGTTCAGGAAGGGGCAGAGTGAGAGGCCTAGAGAAGCACATCAAGGGGAAATGGAAGAAGCGGCCCACCTGCAGGGGTCGGGACCCTGGCCTGGTGTGTACCTGGCCTTGAGGAGGCCCGCCGGCTCACCTGCCTGTGTACGCATGCTTGTTCATTCAACAAACACTTCCCCAGCGCCTGCTCTGTGCTAGGCGTTGTCTCAGGCAGACCCATATTACCTCCGGATGGTGTTCTCAGGGGTAGGTTTCAATAAATGTCATTTATTCAGTCCACTAGCAAATATTCAGTAAGCCCCTATAACATGCCAGGTGTGCAGCTGGGCAGAGCCGAGACCAAGACTGACTGCACCCCACAGAGCACACAGTGGGGGCCACAGACGTCCATCTTTCCAATTTGCTGTGTCCACAGGCCATATACCAAGCCCATCTGGGGTTGGGGGAGGCTTCTGGGATGATGACACACGAGTGCGACTGGGCCCAGGGTCTAGGCTGGCCTCTCACCAGCACATCAGCCCACAGCTTCCAGACACAGCCTCTGATTAAATAATTAAATTGATGGTATCATGGTCAACACCATACTCCCTGTCTCTAGCTCTGGTTGCCTGCCCTGATGAACACCCTTGTCCTATGGGCAGACCAGCCTGCCTCAGCCCAGCGCCATGTCTAGGAGGGGCCTGGGGTGGGTGCGTGACTACGCCCAGGCCAGCCGCAGGATACACTGACCCCATCAGCCTCTTTGCTTCTCTCAGCCTTGTCTACATGATCAGCCAACCTCCGGGCAGCAGGGTGACAGATGCTGAGGATGCCCCGTGGCCTCCATGGAAACACTGCCTTCTTCTGCCTGGTCCTGAAGGCCCCCAAATCACCAAATCTCTTCAGGAAGTGTCTCCAACAGAGCTCACACTCCCAAAGGGTCGTTGTAATGAATAATAACACAAGACTTTTTTGGGAATGAGTCAGGGAATATGGCCCCCTATTCAGTCCTACTACTCCGGGTTTTTAAAAAAATGTCCTGGGTCCTTCTTTTGGGGGTTGTGTATAACCACAGCCCTTGGTGTTCCTCTGGGCATGGCCTTCAACTAGCTTAAATGAGGAGGGAGGTCAGCTGCTGGGCATATCCCAGCCCAGAGCCCCTTGCAGCACGTGGCCACCCAGTCCCCACCCCGTGGGAACGCTGGAAAGCGGTATTGGTTTGCGAGTCTCACAGCACGAGGGGTCGTGCTGACCTCACGAGGCACCAAGGCACAAAAGCCCTTTCTTTCCCATAGCTTTGCACCCCACTCCTCACACATCATTCTCTGGGCTCCCCAGCCCCTGGCCCAGACACCTCCAGCTGCCTCCAGGCTGTGTCTCCTCCCAAACAAAGCCGGATTCAGGCCTGAGAGGGCGGTCGGGAGGCAGGCACAAGGGTTCTGCCATGGAGACGAACTTTGACCCAAACTGCAAGGCTCCTACCCCTTATTTACTCTTTAAGGCTAGCCCGTGTCACAGAGTTAACATTACACCCCTTTTCTACCCTGCACCTCCCTCCCACATTCCAGGCTCCGACCTTTAACCCCTCCTAATTGCCAGCTCCTACACCCCAGTTCTCTGAGGCCCAGCTTCAGCTCATCCCCTGCCCGCAATTGCCTCCTCCCCAGAAATAAGACCCCATCAGGCGCCCTCTGATCATAGGTGCCACCTCATGCCACAACCCCGTCAAACTGAGGCAGATGCCAATGCCGAGAGCCCAACCCCCTGGGGGATCCACGTGGGAGCTCTTACTCTTGACCCTAACTCTTCAGCCCCCTGGGGGGCTATGGGAGAGTGCAGACATCTCCTCAGCCAGCCCCACCTTATCCCAAGGGGCCAGGACATACATGTGGACACCTGTACTGCCTGGTTACTCACCAGGTTACCCCGACCCATAGCCTCACATCTGAGCTGCAGAAACACAGCTCTTGGGCCAGCTCGTGGCTCACTTGGGAGAGTGTGGTGCTGATAACACCAAGGCCACAGGTTCGGTTCCCTATATAGGGATGGCTGGTTAGCTCAATTGGGAGAGCGTGGTGCTGACAACACCAAGTTAAGGGTTAAGATCCCCTTACCAGTCATCTTTAAAAAAAAAAAAGGAACACATTTCTTGTTTTTGTTGCTGGGCAGCTGGACTGTTCTGGGTCAGGCACATTGTTAACCTCCCCAGACCTGAATTATGATAATGTTGAAATCCATATCCCACAAGCCTGTGAGCGTCAGAGCAACCCAACAGGCATGACACTGCCTAGGGCTGCCAGTCCCTGTGGGCTCTGTCTTTTCATACTGGGGAGGAACAACTTGCTGTCCCTGGAACCAGGACTGGGGCAGCAAGCGGGGCCCACAGAGATGCTGAGAACACCGGGTGGCTTTAAGCCTGGGCCTGGGCCACCCCCAGAGGCCTCGGCCCAGCTGCTGCCACCCAGGAGATTGTCCACACCTCTAGATGACCTCAGGACAACCAGGCCCCTGCAGTCAGCACAGACCCCCCTCCACCGGCCACCAAGGGACACTTACCGTCCTCTTGGCTGTGCAGGTTCTGCGGGCTCCGCATCCTCTCGTCCTGGCTGGGACTCAGGCTGGAGGCCAGGTGTGGGTCAGCTGACATCCATGTGGAGTCGTTCATATCAAAATCTTCACTGCTCACAGACGTCTCATCCTGAGCAGGGACAAAGAAGGCGGAAGTTCAACAGGGACGGGCTCTCCTCAGGCCCGCCGCAGACTTTTGGGTGGACCCCAGAGCCCGTGGGCACATGGAAGTGCTGCAGGAGCCCCCAAACCTTGCGTGAGGGCTGAGTGGCACTCCCCCTGCCCCGTGGAAGTGGCTCGGGCTCTGGTTCCTGTCGGAAGCCAGGGCTGAGGGCCCGCGCTGTCTGTAATTGAAGACAATTATGAGGTCTTGCATCCTGTGGGGCGGAGAGCAGGGCCTGGCTCTTACCCTGTGAGCCAAGGTTGAAACCAGCGCTGTAAACAAGGGCCACGCTCCCTGTGCCCTGCCCACAGCCCAGGAAGGGGGCTCACTCTGCACGGGGCCAGGCAGCCAGCAGTGGGTGGCAGGACATGCCGGGCACCACCGAGGCCAGGCTGGCCACCCCTGCCGGGCCTGCCGCCACTCCTGTGGAGCATGCATGGAATTCCTTTCTCCCACTCCCCCAGCCCAGAGGACATTTTTGTCTTCCTCCTTGCTAACCTTTGCTGCGCTTCAAAAGATATGCTCTTGGGCAGCTTCCAGAGCTGAAAAGGCCAGCCCCAGAAGTGCAGAGAGGGAAGGGGGTGGGGCGGGCCAGGGTTCCGATCAGACCGCAAAGGGGGTTCGGCTCGAGAGCCTAGGGGGCCGCAAGGGCCTTCCAAACAGCCGGAGGGCCTGCTGGAGAGGACCACGCCTGCCTCCTCTCCTGGCTGCCGGCTTCAGTGAGCCCTTGGCCAGTCATCCGGGAACCCCCAGGGTGGGGCCCCTTCAATCCAGCCCTCCAGCAGGAAGGGACCCCACCTCCTTCTGGCCCAGCCTCTTTGGGAGCAGCAACTGTGCTTGGGAGCGGGCTGTAAAACGCAAGATGACCCAGCGGCTCCCACCCTCAGAGTTCTGGCCTGGCCCCTCCCTGTTCCCCCCAGCAAGATACAATGGCCTCTGTGGGCCCCCAGTAAGGACCTCTGGAAGAGCACCCCCCAGCTTCCCCTCCAGGGCCCCTCACAGACGTCTCTTTTATAGTGAGCAAACACACTTTGGTTCGAACTTTCTTCACTGCTGTCCCTGAGGCACACACATCTGCTCCAAGTGCCAGGGAACCAGCGTGGATTAGCCTCCATCCCTCCCCCACCGCCAGGCCGGTAGGGAGTTTCCTGGAATTTACAGCTTCTGTGCAGTGAGTGTGGACCCTCTGTGGCTGAATCCAGTCCCCATTCGGCACACCCAGAGCTTCAGGGGACGGAGCCCACGAATCCTCTCCGCACACACGCCTGCGAGCACTCACCCTGCCTCCCTCCCACAGGCTGCCTGCTCCATGAACACAGCACACCCACCCACAGCCTTCCTATGTGAAAACTCACATTCACTCCACTGCCTTCTCACCCCCCCCCCGCTCTCTCTGCACAACAAAACTCTCCCCTGTGCTAACTACTCTAACCCTGTAGAAAGAGAGAGACAGAGAGAGAAGGAGGAGGAGAAGGAGTAGGGAGGCTGGCAGGTGGGGGATGGTCCCTTGGAGGTGCAGAGCAAGGATGCAAGGACACAAGTGGCCAGTGGCATCCATCCTCCCAGTTGGTCCTGCTGTGTGCGTCTGGGAACCAGGAACAGGGCATCTTCACTTGGGCCCCTTGCTCCTTCCTGGCTGCCCAGGTGGTGCCATGCTCAGGGTATGACTGAAGTCATGGCTGAAGTAGGAAGACTCCGGGTGCTGCTGACACACTCCTGACTTAAAAGACCAGGTATTCTGTTACCATTTGGAAGCACCAACACCTGCTCCAAACTCTCCTTCCATTCATTCAAGCAGGCTTCCAGGTGCTGGGAAATTCAGCTGTGGACAAGGCAAACTCCTGGCCTTCCTGGCACTCACCACCTGGTGGGGGAGACGGCCAAAAAGCAGAAAAGTACCTAATGTCGGTGGTCGTGAGGGCTCCTAAGTAGAATGAGGCAGAGTAAGGGACAGTGGCCTGCATTTGCAAGGATTGGCAAGGAAGGCCCCTCTAGTCAGAGGACATCTGAGCAGAGGCCTGCAGGAAGTGGGGACAGGAGCTGTGTTGGGGGCCCCATGGGGAGCAAGGCGGGCACATACTGCAGGGTTTGAGGAGCAGCAAAGAGGACACTGCATCCAGGGGCGGGTGAGCACATGGGGCCTCCAAGGCACGCATGACCCCGGGCAGGGCTGTACCTGTCATCTCTGGCTCAGAGCAAGATTGGGGAGAGTTCCACTAAGCACACAGGGGCTCACTGAGGACCTAGACAAAGTCAGAAATGCTGGGAGTGGCTCTGAAGGCTCCCACACTCTGGTCTCACTCAGCCAAGTTCAAAACAATAACAACAGGAGCCAAAGCTTCTCAGGCACGAAATACTGCCCTTGCTCGTCTTATTTCCTCCTCACCAAAGGCCCCCCAGGTAGATACAGTTTTCAGCCCCATTCTACAGATGAGGAAACGGAGTCTCCAAGAAGTTAAGGCACTTGCCCAAGGTCATGAGCCAACAAGTGGCAGAGCCAGATCTGTGCAGCCGCCGAGGCCTAGACATGCCTTCCTCTCGCCTCCAGGCCTTGGCTCAAGCTGTTCCTCACCCAGACTGCCCACTGCTGCTGTGTGCCACAACCCTTGCCAAGTGCACACCCTCCTTCCCCATCAACTCTGGCTCATTCCCCATGGTTCCTCTTCTCAAACAACCTGCCTGTACCATTAGCCCTGGCAGGTGGGCATGCATCCCTCAGCTGCAGCATGTCACTGTACTGTGGGACTCTGTCCTGTCTTTCCCCAGAACACCTTAGGTCCTTCCAAGAGTGGGGCCCAGGCTGTATGTTCTCCGAATCCCCCACAAGGCCAGTGAGACTTATTGCATCAAGTGAATTGCCTGGCACGATGCTGATGTTTAATGAGGACGCTGCATTAATTTGACAATTAAGGACTCTGGTCCCATTGCGCACAATTCTTGAATGGAGGCCATATGAAAACCTGGGCGCTGGCTGGTCGGCCAGCGCAGCATCTGCCTCGCACCCTCTTCCTCCTCGGCTGCCAGCCACCCCCTGACAGTCTAGGGTTGCTCTGGCTCAGATCGCTGAGCTGTCCACCCAAATGCCCCCTCCACACATCTCTTCCCCGACAGATCCCACTGGGAAGAGGTGGGCTACATTTCACATTGACATCAAAATCACCCAACAATGAAGAGTATCCAGTGCCCACATGCATGGGGTTTCCGGGCAAGGGTTTCATGGGATTCCTCAGGCCTATCTCCAGGTCTGATAATTGCCCTTCAGACACCTGCTCCAGCTGCCTAGGGGCATAGAGCCAGTGGCAGATCTGGGGCCTGAACCCCAGGCAGCCTGCGCTCAGAGTCTACACCACAGTGCCACTGCACCACCGGCCACCTCACCACACTTCCTCCCATTCAGTCTAAAGAACCAGATTCCTTTACGATGCAGTGTCTCGAGATGAGACCTGCAGGGAACACATAGGTGGTGAAGCTATCTTCACACCTGCACACACACACACACACACACACAAACACGTGCGCTCACTCTCTTCAATGAGGTCACGCACATTTACTGGGCATGTACTATGTGCTGGCATTGTGCTAGGTTCTTTCCCTCTGGGCCAAGATATCTAGGGAAAGGGACCAGCTAAAAATTCTGACCTCCTTGTAGGTGCTGGGGGTTGAGGATGGGGGCTCCGGGATCCCACCCCCCACTTACCTAATGATCGTTCTCTCTCCAGGGAGTTTTCCCACAGCTCCTGGGGTTCTGCCACATGAACCCCAGTTTTGTGAAAAGTGATTCTATCTAAGATTTTGACACCCTGACTGCTACAGCATTTTTTTTAAAAGTGAGAAATCAAGTCTATTAAACCTAAATTCAAAAAAAAAAAAGCAAAACCAAATAAGTTTCTGTCAGACTTATACTGACACCTTTAATACTCACACTTTCAGGGCTAATTCGGAAAAGCCTTCTGGAGACCCCTCTGCAACTCGCCAGGAACAGTAGAGCCCCCCAGCTGCAAGGGGCAGACTGTAACTCCAGCCACCCACTCAAACCCTGAGCCAAAGGAGGAGAAACAGGCTAACTACAAAGGCAATTACCAGCACGCACAGTTCAGAATCCATCAACTACGACTGTGCAGAGGGAAAAATACACCTGAGTCCTGAGGGACTTGTGGGAGGCAGCCAGAACAGGTTTGAGAGACCCAAGGCGCTCCCTGCTGGCCTAGAGGTCACAAGTTGGGTTCTTCTTGCTTTTCTGGAATCCCACGGGAATTACAGCTACTAATCTCTCCCTTTCTGTTAACAAACTTCAACAAAACTTTCATTAGAGAAGAGTGTGTGCAACCCATTACTTCTGGGACTTCTCTCCCTGGGCCCCCCATGTGACTGGCAGCCAGCTGCCCCTGGTTCCTATAGCCTCTGCTCTTGGTCACACTGAAGCTGGCGGCCTTGCCCATCCAGCAATAAAAGTCCATCATTTATTTGGCACCAAAGGGCCTGAGCCATTGTGGGTCACAGGGCAATAGGCCCAACAGCCCTCTGAAAATAAAACTCAAGAGTTGGGCGGGCAGGTGGGTAGTACCCAGTCAGCCCCTGGGACACGCCTAAACCTGGGGCCCTGACTCTGGGCAGAAGGAGAGAGGTGACCAAACCCTCCCAGCTCTTATCTTCAGTCCAAAATTCATGGGCAGGTTCAGTTTCTTTCTACCCAGCTCCCGAGGCCCTCCCTCCCTCTGCAGGCAAACCAGCACCAAGCACTGCCCAGCCTAGGAGGAGGAGAAACCAGGAGAGCAGAGGAGAAATGGTGAAAACGGGCCTGTATCCATGGCTTGTAACCATGGGCAGGTGCTATCAGTAACCTGATTATTTTACAACTGGGGTCAATTTCTCTGGAACTGGGTTCCTGGTGCCTCTGAAGTCGAGCCATTTGCATCCTCCAGCACTCAGGATCTTGGGGCGTGCCTCACACAATATTTTCCAGGCCTTTCCTCAGAGCTGTAACTCTATCTCTACCACTTGCCAGAGAAAGAAAAGGAGGAGGATTTGCTGAGAATTTAGTGCAACTGTAAGCCATAAGCCCTGACCAGGAACCCTGAGTGTATTTCAGAGGAGGGCAGGCGGCAGGGACGTGCAGGGGATGTTGCTGTGCCAGGCAGGAAACAGCCCCCTCTCTGTACAGCCCCCAAGGTTTGTTCGGCGGGAGGCTGAAGCTCTTGCTAGAAAGAACGCCAGGCTCAGGCAGTGGCCGCAGCCCCAGTTCCATCCCAAGGAGGCAGGCACCAAGATGTGGAAAGTGGAGGTGCTTCTCAACCCTCTGGCAGGCACCTGCTTCTAGAGCACCTGTGGGCCCCCTCCTTCTAAAGCACCTGTGGGCCCCTTCCAGGCCCTGGACATTCTTCAGCACGAAGCAATTCTCTCCTTTGTCTCCATGTCAGTGAGCATTGCACACACAGCCTTCTGAGCATGCCAAGAAGGTACTGAACCACATTTGACCCCAGCTTAACCACTTCAGTTCATCAGATGGCGAAAACCTCCAGGGTCTAAGGCAACAAGGGTTTAAATCCCTGTTGTGAAGGGGCTAAGCAAATGAAATGGGAAGGTGGTCTGAGCAACAGCTCCTGGGGGCACTGGGGTCCCAAGGCTGCTGTTTCATGCTATACCCCAAGCCCACCTGGCCACCAAGGGAGGAGGCCAGCTTTCCAGGGACACTCCCTGCACGATTGCACTCCTTCCTGCTAACATGCCTTCTCTGCCTACAAGCACAAGCTCTGCTGGGAAATGTGAAGCAGGGAGGGCTGAGACACAGCCAATCACCTATCACACTTTAGGTATATTCTCTCTCTCTCTCTCACACACACACACACACACACACACACACAGGGTCTGTCAGAAGCTTATTCACATATACATGTGGATGCTCTGTTGTCCTTGCTGTAATGGATTCCTGAATGCTGGGAGTGAGTATTTTCAACACCTTCCCACTACTGTATCAAGTATAAAACGGGCTTTTGTTTCTAAGCAAAGGCAACTGGCTGTTTTCCCAGCATTCCTCGCCACGAGGGCCTCATTGATGATACCCCCCAACCCCTACCATTAACGGGGGTCTCTTTAAAAGGGAGGCTGGAGTGAACGGCTTTAGCAGATAGGGTTCTTTCAGCCAAAAGGAGGGTTGGAGGGAAACCACTTCACACTAATCCCTTGCAGGACTGTCCTTCCAAGAAAAGGACCCAGAACATGACAAAAAAGTTCTTGAGCAACTCAGGGGCAGTCCAGCTCCATAGCGCCCCAGGGTAGCCGAGGCCACAGGAGAATTTCCCTGAAGTCAGCCTTCTCAGCTAGGAAGAAGGCCCTGGGGTGCTCAGTTCCCACCATTTGACAGAAGTGGTGTCACCATGGGGCAGTGGGCATAGGAGGAGGTGTTATCTTAAAACCCTATTCTATAAAACAAGCCCAGCCTGAGCCCAGATTAGAAAGGAGCTTGATATTATTCAAGGACACATTTAGGCCCTAATGGCTTTCCAATGAAGGGGTAATTTACTACCTGGGGGCTACACAACCACTGGGGCCTTGGCCATAAAAGGGCTGTTTCCCTAGACCAACTCACAGCCGAGAAACTGGTGGGTTTCACAGGTCAATACAGGGGCATGGTCCCACCACACAGATGGCTGTCCCCAGAAGAGTAATGAGAGCCCCCAAACACCTCTCCCTACACCCCCCACTTGGTGTGTGTGTTGAGGGGGGGAGGCTGGGGTTACCAGCTGATTCAGGGATAAGTAGGGCTTTATCTCAAGGGAGAATCTATTTCAAGCCACAATCCTCAGAAAGAGGAGGAAATCACAGAGTCCAAACACCATTTCAGGTGAAATCAGGAGGTTATTCATCTCCCCTCAGAGCAGACATAAAGAAAAATCAATGTTTGGGCGGGGGGGGGGGGGGGGGGAGGGGGGGGGGGGGGGGGGGGGGGGGGGGGGGGGGGGGGGGGGGGGACTCTGCACTTCTGTTGTCCTTTGAACCATGTTTATGGTGTCTT
>NW_007726176.1:552409-553364 GCF_000696425.1 Galeopterus variegatus | reverse complement strand
GGGGGGGGGGGGGGGGGGTGGGGGGGGGGGGGGGGGGGGGGGGGGGGGGGGGGGGGGGGGGGGGGGGGGGGGGGGGGGGGGGGGGGGGGGGGGGGGTTCCATTTGAATTAATGGGTTTGTGGCTTCTCCATTGATCTGTGCCTCTTCACACTTTCTTTTTGTGCTTTTGTGTTCTTGGGGAGAGGGAGGGAGAAGGGAAGGGGAAGGAGGGGGGTGGGCCTCCTGATAAGGAAAAGGACGGTCTAACCTTAACCTTTCTCCAGGAATAATGCTAATTAGCGAGGCTTAATGAGAACTTCCCGCAGGAAGCACGGCCCGGCAGGGGCGACTGGACTCAGGCAAACGCAGCTCTGGGTGGGAGTAGGGTCACTTCTGACCCGAGCGGCTGGAATTAAAATGCGGACTGCACTCCCCTCTCTCTCCTCCCTCACCCCGCAGCCAAAGTGTCCGGACCTTGAGGACTAGGTGCAGGGCAGAGTAGTGGGTGGGCGGGCGGAGGTGCAAATCCAACTTAACCCCGGCACGCGCCCTCTAGCCTGCCAGCTGCCCCTTTCCTTAAGGTATGCCCCTTCTTCAGGGGACGGCCAGTGCACCTGAGAGGGGCACCCGGTCCCCTCAGGGGAGAGACAGGGGCCTGCCGAAGTGGGCTCAACTCTGCAAACCGCGTCTCAACTCCCCGCGCCGCAGCAGGGAGCCCCTCCCTGCCACTCAAGCTTCCCGTCCTCACATCCCCAAACACAGTCCACTTCCCTTCTCGGGGCGGCGGCCGCGGCGGCAGCCCGAGCCCGGCCCCCACCCCGCCGCCTGCGAACGCCTTCCTCTCCGGGACGCGGTGCCCAGCCGGCTGCAAACCGTGTGGCCGCCGCACAATACCGCGGCGCGTCGCACACAATCACCGCCCCCCAAGACCGGCGGCGCGCACTGCCCGGGAGTGGGGGGCGCCCGGCGGCCCCCG
>NW_007726176.1:513917-552301 GCF_000696425.1 Galeopterus variegatus | reverse complement strand
GGAGGAGGAGGTGGAGGGGCGGGCGAGAGAGAGAAGTGGGCACGGGAAGGAGGGGGAGAGAGGAAAAGGAGGCACCCAGGGAGAGGGGAGAAGAGAAAGGAGGGAGAGGTGGGGGGAGGGCGAGGAGGAGGAAGGAGGGGGCGCTGGGCCAGGTAGGGGGGATCAGGGCGCGCTGGAGCCGCCGCGGTGAGCTCCGGGGGGAGAGCGCTCTTAAGGGGGAAGCGCTTCGAGGAAGATCCTCGCGGGGACCTGAGCCCGGGAAAGAAGGCGGTGGGGTCTGTGCCCTCCCCTCGCTCCCGGAGGCCGTGGTTTCGGGTCCGGGGCTCAGGATGGCGGCGGGGCGGGTGGGGGGAAGCGGACACCCGGCGGGCCGTCTGCATTCAGGCCAGGACCGGGAGACTTGGCCCAAAGAAAGTGACTCAGGCACCATCAAGAACTCTTGGTGCCCCGGGGCCTTCGGGCAGCCCTCGGTCCCCGCGCGTCTCTCAGTTCCCCGGGGAAGCGGGTCCTCGTTGGGCGGGGCTGCCGGGCCTGGGGGCTCGGACCCCGGGCGGTCGGAGCGAGACCCTGGCCTGGGAAAGCTAGACACGTGGCCGGCTCTCTGCCGGGCCCTCACCCCCACCTCAGGGTCCCCCTTTTCTTGATCAAGTTCAAGCTCGAGCTCCTCGGCGCGCTGCCCACCAGCTGCCCCCTCCCCTCCCTTCCCCCTCCCTCTATTCCGCACCATCTCGCCTCTTCTCTCTTCCTTTGTCTCTTTCCCACCACTTAGTTTACACCCTCGCCTGCTCCCCGCCCCCCGCGGGCGCCCCAGCGTCCAGGCTGCGCTCAGATCAAGTTCAAGCTCGAGCTCCTCGGCGCGCTGCCCACCAGCTGCCCCCTCCCCTCCCTTCCCCCTCCCTCTATTCCGCACCATCTCGCCTCTTCTCTCTTCCTTTGTCTCTTTCCCACCACTTAGTTTACACCCTCGCCTGCTCCCCGCCCCCCGCGGGCGCCTCAGCGTCCAGGCTGCGCTCACCTGTTCCACCCAAACATTTCGGCGACCTTCAGCGCCCGCCGCCCGCTCGCCCCCGGCTCACTCCCCTGCCCCCGCCCCGCTCCGCCGGTCATTGAGTCCACCAGACCACAAGGTGCCGGCTCCTTACGGCGCACAAGCTACAGTTGTAAAGTCATAGGATAATATGTAGAATGCCGCCCCATCCCAGACCTGGGCGCGCACGGTCCGCGAAGACACGACCGCAGGAGAGGGAAGACCCACGCGGATCAGAGATGCGATCCTCCCGCCAAACAGACCTTCTCTGTCCCGGGTGCAGGAGAAGATGGGATGGGGTGTCGCGGGGCGGGGTTGGGGGGCCCTGGACCTCCGAGCAACCTCAGACTCGGCCTGAAACGTAACACGCTTCCCACACAGCAGAATTAGACCCCGACGTAGAAAATGGGTCAGGGGCAGATCCCTCCTCCCCACCATCCGAACACTCGGTTACAACAGATCAGCCTCGCAAAAAAGCTTGTGCTTTAACAGGGATGGGGAGCTACGCTTGTGGAATTCTGTGGGGATATGACTTAAAAAAAAAAAAAAAAAAGAAACCAATAACGATCCCACCTCCTGATTCCTCTGGTCACATCCGAAGAGGAAGGGTAATTTCTACTGACTTCTTTACGCTACAACTCATTCACAGTGGAACCAGCAGAGAAAAGAAAAGGAGACAGCCACCGCGATTGTTTGAATTTTGAAACAGACTGCCTTTAACCCTCCAACTTTTTTCTGTAAAAAGCCTTTTTCTTTCTTCCCTGAAAGCTTTGCATTGTTAACAATCCGAGGTAAACAAGGCTCCCTCTACAGGTGAGAGTTGGGAGTACACCACAGGTTCAGAGCTCAGTATTCACCCATTAGAAAAATAAAAATATGACAACACACGAAATTAGCGGTACAAAGACATCCTTCTGCACATGCTAAAGATTTTACTGTCAGTATAAAACTTACGCTTTCTTTTTAAAAGAGGGTTTAAGTATGTTACCCATTAGCACCTTTTATTCCTGAAATCAAATGTGTTTTCAAACTGATTCATTCTCCCCAGTTTTCTCTATGACATCTTTTCTTATCTTCTGTGGTGCGGGACAGCTTAGAGGCTTCATTACCTCAAGTTCTGCACATGTTAGTGCCCAATAATGGTTTTTAGAATGAGTTAGTGGCCACACTCCTCAGTTTATCCTGGGAAATGTGAGAGCTTCCAACATAGGAACTGTTCTTCCTCACTCTGAAAATAAGATAATTCAGGCTCAGGAGTTCCCATCTCTCCCACCACATTTCTAGACACCTTTGACTTCTCCTGGCCCAAGTCACTATTTCACAGCAGCGGTGGACATCTGGGCTTGAAATATAAAGCCAAATCCAACTGAAGTTCAAAGGTGGAATTGAACCCAGATAACCCACCTCTTCTCTGGCTAATAAAATAGAGCTACTACTGCCCAGGAGGGCACAGCAGTGATTTTCTCTAGGCATGAAATGTGAACTCATTTACCATCCTTGAGATAAAACAGCCCCAGCCCTGCTCTACCCACAGAAAGCAGCTGAGAGCCCTGGAGAAAGCTGGCTCTTAGCAGCACCGTGAATTAGAGTTTTCATGTGTGCCGAAGCCCACAGACATCTCCCAGATCCTTATTCCTGCAGGAGCTGCCACTCCTTGAATAACCTTGTGTAGGTTGTTTTTAGCGTCCTTGTTCCTCTGGACAACTCCCTCCATCCTTAAAGTGGCCACGGCATGGGACCCAATAAGGAATTGGGTGACCTAGTTTCTTGACCATTAATTCTCCCAGTGATGTATCCCTTCTTCTGGCTCCAGCCTGGTGGGGGACCATGGCAGAGAAAGCTGCTCCCTATCTGCTTAAGGGGGCAATACTGCCTTCATGTTACCTCTAGGCTCTGCAAACAGTGGGTGCTTTGGTAATCAGATGATTGGTGTATGCTCTGTGGAGCTGCTTAAGCAGCAAACCCCTTCAAGCGTCTTCCTATATGAAAAATGAGCATGTCTCACAAGCGGAGACCTGGCCATGGGACCCAGAGGTTTGTTATTATTAGGAATAACAGGATCTGGGCCGGCCCGGTGGCGCACTGCTACAGTGCACTGCTTGGGAAGCGTGGTGGCGCTCCCGCCGAGGGTTCGGATCCTACACACAGACCGGCCGCTCACTGGCTGAGTGAGGTGCGGGAGCAACACCGAGGGTTGCGATCCCGTTGCCGTTGCCGGTCCCGGTCCGGTACGGGCGCAACACTGAGGGTTGCGATCCATTGCCCGTCATGAAAAAAGACAAAAAGGAAAAAAAAAAAAAAAAAAAGGAATAACAGGATCTTAGTGTGACCAGAACAGGCGCTGTTCAAGCATCTCAAAGCATTAAAAAATCCATTTATCCCCACAAATTACTTATTAATGACAGAGGGGAAAGTGATCTAGTGGATACCTCCCAACCAAAGGATAGAATTCAGCAGCCCCCAAAGTGGGGCCACCTGATGTGATGAGCTTGTGCCTGAAGGGGATGCAGTAAAGAACACAGCATCACCCCTATGGTGTGTTCCCCCATGTCATGCTCTCCCCCCAAACGCTTAACCTGAATCCAATCATGAAGAGATGATCAGACAAGAAATCCATAGAGAGACTCTCCATAACACAATGGTCCTGGACTCTTCCAAACATTAGTTGTCATTAATTTGACTGTTCTAAATTATGAGACTAAAGAGAAATAACAACTAAATGCAATGTGTGAATCTTGGTTGGACTCCAGAGACAAGTAGTGAGGTGGAGATGGGGTCAGGAGGCAGAGTATGGGGGCGAGGTGAGGGGGTGAGGTGGAGACAAGGCGGGCGCTGGGCTGAATGGTCAGAGAAGGTCCTCCCAGGAATAAGCCAACATGTGCCCTGACCCCCAGATGGCAGAAGTTCACAGCTGGGTGAAGACCTGGGGGCATGGTCTTCTAGGCAGAGGCAACAGCTGGTGCAAAGGCCTTGAGGAACAGAATGGGACCAGTGTTGTTAGTGTGAGGTGGGCCAGGTGGAGGGTAGGAGGAGATGACAGTGGGAGGGTGTGCAGGGCACAGCATGCAGTGCCTTGTACACCGCTGTGAGGTGTGTGGATTTTATTCTAAGACCTAGGAGATCATGCAATGTGAATTGTGCTTTTAGATCAGGGGAGATGAAATTATAAGCGAGCAAGAGTTGCAGCCAGGAGACCAGTGAGAAGGTTGAATATGAAGAGCCTAATCAGGGCTGGCCAGTTAGCTCAGTTGGTTAGAGCTTGGTGCTGATAACACCAAGGTCAAGGGTTTGGATCCCCTTACTGGCCAACCACCAAAAAAAAAAAAAAAGCCTCACCAAATGGGACCAGTTCAAGTTCTGACTGTGACAATAGATGAGTGACTTTGGGCACCAGAACTAAAGCTCTCTAAAACCTCAGTTTCCCCATCTACAAAGTGGATCAGAAGACTGTGTGTTTAATGTAGCATTTGGCATCAAATTTTCCCCTTTGAAATTAGAAACTTCAGTAGCCAGCCTCCAAGACGGCCCCTGATGATCCTCCCCTCCTCTGGTCCTGCCACATGAATAAGGGCTGTGGAACCAAAGGGATATTGTGGGAGTGACGGCGTGTGACTGCTGAGGCTAGATCATAACAAACACCTTGATCTAATTTTTTTTTTTTTTGGCAGCTGGCTGGTAAGGGGATCCAAACCCTTGACCTTGGTGTTATCAGCATCACGCTCTAACCGTGTGAGCTAACCAGCCAGCCCCTTGTTCTAATTAATGGTAGCATTTATCATCATCAAGATTGTAAATTTTCACAATCATGGTCATCTCCCTCTCTAAAAATGCTGTACCAGTTTCCTCTGCCACCGGCAATATCTGCCAGTTCTCATTTCACTACATACTTGTCAGTGCTTCGGACTAGCAATCTCTTCGATCTTTGCCAATCTGGAGATGTAAAAAACAGTGTCTATTATCTTCCTTTGCCCCTCCTCATTTGGGATGTAAGTATATGTCTATGTGTACCATGTATTTACCGGTCACTTGTATTTCCTTTTTTTTTTTTTTTTTGAGAATGACCTATTCACATCCTTTGCTCATTTCTCTATTTAAGTTGATGGTCTTTTTGTTTTGTTTTGTTTTTGTAAGAACTCTTTGGAAATGAAGAAAATTAATCTTTTGTCCTATATTTTGCAAATGTATTTTCCTTTTGTTGTCTTTTTATTTTGTTTATATGAATTTCTAGCCATATGAGAATTTTACATTTTTGTATCATCCAATTAATTTTTTCTTCTTTAGGGCTTAGGGTTTCAGGTCAAAACAAAGTTTTTTTCCACTCTAAGAGTAGAAAAGTAATTCATCCATATTTTTCTGCAACATTTATATCTTTCTTACATTTAAATATTTATTCCAACTGTAATTTATATACATATAAGTAGTGAAATGGGGATCTAGCTTGCTTTTTTTCTAAATAGGTATCCAAATTGTCTCAATACCATCTTTTAAATAACTCATCTTGAAGTGGTGGGCTAATGGGTACAAAACTATGCTATCTACCCCAAGTGATTCATTGTGCAGTATACACATGTATTGAAACAACACACTGTACCCCACAAATATGTACAAGTAAATTTTAAAATATTTTGAATTTTTAAAAACATAAAAACAAAACAACAGAAAAAGTGATCTTCATCCACTGATTGGAAATGCCATCTTATAATATATTAATTTCCCATTATTTTTGGAATTGTCTATTCTATTCTATTGATCTGTCTATTCCTGTCCCAATATTATAGCTTTAAGATATATTTTACTATCTGGTAGGACTAGCACACATCTCTGTCCCTGCCCACACCATAATAAAGGCAATTAAATAAACCAGTGTCACAGCAAAGAGACACCCTAGGTGCAGCACAATTATGAGAAAAGGAGAAATATTTCTCCTGAGGGGCTCGTGGGGTGCAGTGGGAAAGAAGTTTCCTGAAATAAGTGACGTCTACTCTGAACCAAAGAAGGTGGGGGGAATGCGACAGGTGTACAGGTGTGTGTGTGTGGGGCATCCCCGCAGGATGGAGCGCAGAGAGCTCCACAGGCTTCGCACAAGCCTGGATTCAAAGCACTTGCTCTGCAGTTTGGGCTGTAGCTCAGTTTATCCAGTTGTTCCTGACATTTGCTGGTTTTGGCACAGCTGGCTCCAACATCAGAATCAGTTTGATCCCTTTGCTGAAATCTAGGAAAAACAGTCCAGTCCTGTTTTCTCATTCCTTCTCTATGTGGATAAATTTCCCATTGTGAGTATAACTAAGAGTCTGACTTGTTGAAATACACTCTCCTAAGAAACACAACAAAAGGTAAAAAATGACAGTTTCATGATTCTTCTTTTCAGGAATGTCTTGCTTTAAAATGTCACCAATTAACGTATGGTCATATCACTTTCCCACTCTACATGTGGCAGAGTTGAGTCATATCTCTCCCTGGCCTGGCATTCGAGGCCTTCCACAGCTCGGCTGGTCTTATCTCCTTCTGTTCTTCTCTGGGAACTCTGCTGAAAACAGACTCACCATCTTCCGTCCCCCAGGCCTCATGTGTGACCCCCTCCATGCCTTTGATCATGTATGCTTTGGGGCACGTGTTCCTTCCACAAGTAAGTGTAGAGCTCTCACCACGTGCCAGACACCATGACAAAACAGCAACGAACAATGCAGATACAGGTCTGCCCACGTCCAGAGCCATTAGACAGCAGAGTCCCCATGGCATCCTGCACACAGTAGGGACTCGTCATTGCCTCACACAGCCCTGAGGTCTTTAGCAGAGCTCTGAATTAAGCATGTCATCCTGAAGACAGCCACTCTTTGGATCTCCTACCGAACATGCTCATGCCTCTTCTCTCTTCCTTCTTTCCTAGCAACTTTGGAGAAGCTCAGCCAAAATGTCAAGGCCAGCCACAACCCAGCACGTCCACTCCTAGGTGTGTCCACAGCAAAACGAGTACAGCTGTTCCCTAAAGAACCCACACTAGAATGGCCATAGCAGAACACAGGTGACCCTCACAAACATGTTTGTGAGCAAAGGAGCACACACTGCACAATTCCATTTACATAAAGTTCTAGAACAAGCAAAACCAATTTGTACTATTAGAAGTCTGGATAGTGGTCACGCTTGTTGGAGGGCAGTGACTAGAAGGGGGCCAAGGGGTCTTCAGGGTGCTGACAATGTTTTGTTTCTTGACCTGGATATTGGTCAAAAGAGGTGGGGTCAGTTTGTAAAAATTTAGAGATGTCTACTTAATGATATGTAATATGTGCTCTTTTCTATATATGGGTTATACTTCAATAAAAGTTTAAAAAGAAAAAAAAAAAAAGAAAAAAAGCCAGGCCAGTTACCTGGCTAAGCAGCACAGAGCTCATTGTAATCAATTTCTACAACCCACTCTACACCAGGCGCCGGTGCTGGGTGGTTTGTATATGTTATCTTATTTAATCAACCAAATAACAAGGTTGATACTAATTGCCATGGTGCACGTGAAGATGAGGGGCTCTGTAGGAAGATTAAGCGACTCACCCAGCCAACCACCAGCAAGGAAACTGGTGCTCAGAGACCAGGGGACATGCCCACAGTCACAGAGCTAGAAGCTAGTAGCCGTGCTGGGGTTTCAACCAAGGTGTGTGGGTCTCCAGGGTGCAGGGTGGGCTCTGCTAAGGTGGGACCACTGAGCCAGGCCACGTGGCGCTACACTTCACCGACCTCCAGCAAAACAGAAAGAGAAACCCAGCAGAGCAAGTCTAGGCCCAGGATGTAGCCAGAGATTTCCTTGGGGCTGCTCTGAGGCATTCAGCCTCTGGCTGGACCCCAGGACTTCTCCACACATCTGTGGGTGGGCCTGGGAAGCCTGATGAGATGAAACTCTAGCTGGCGCCCCAGCAGATGGCTGGAGGGAAGGAGAGGGCCCCTCTGCAGGCCATAAGACACTGACTTAACCCCACTCCTCCAAGGAAACCATGTGGGGAAGTGGGGACAGGTTACCCAGATAAAGGGGCAGGCAGCCCCTAAACCCCCTAAACCCCCCCATGACAGAGCCCATGGCAGGGGGCTGGAGTTGTACAGGAAAAGGTTCTGGGGCTGCAGCTGCTGCACGGAGACCTTTCTGGTGGCAGGATTCACATGCTGGAGGCCAGTGTCCAGGGTGGGGGTGGAGTGGGGAACCAAGGGGCTGGGACCTGTGCTGTTTGCATTCAGGCTCTTCCTCAGTGTGACCTCAGGCAGGTGACTCAACCTCTCCAAGCCTTGGTTTTCTCACCTCTAAAATGGGGGAACAACACCAGGGGCTCGTTTTTGAAGGCTGTGGTGAGGCTTAAATGTAGTGATGCCTGAAGAGGGCTGGACTGGTGTCTGGCATACAGCACCTGCCCTGACCTTAGTTATCGTTAATGATAGAGATGTGAAAAATAAGTAATTAATAGTACAGTCAGCAGTCAGCACACATTCACTGAGCCTTACTGTGTTCCAGGGCCTGATCCAGGTGCAGGGGCCTGGGGAGTGAAACAAGCAGACCTGGGCCTGTCCCCAGGAAGCTGCTGGTGGCCTGACCTGTTCCCTAATCTATCGCTTTCTTTTTCCTTTCTCTTCTCCTTTCCATTCCCTTGGGAAATGGTGTCATTAATGTTGGAGAAACAGGGCTCTCTTTCACATTAACTCTACGACTTCAGATGAGTTACTTCAGCTCTCTGAAACTGAGCCTCGGTTTCCCCGTGTTGTGAGGAATTGAATTCTGTGTCAGCAAAGGCCCTGGGCAATTGTTCCTGCTCTCCTCCTTGCCTTCCTCTTCTCTCTTCTCCTTTCTCCCCACTTTCCCTCTGTTTCCTCTCCTTACTATTCTTTTTCCCGGCCCAAGCCTTTGGCATCTTAACATCCAAAGACATTGTCAAGTTCATTTCATGAAGCCCAGGCCATGGCAGATACTGTGGACTAGCTCACCTGATACCCCAAATCAACATCCTCCCTTGTCTTTCTCAATTACAAAGGGTGGAAAAATGAAATTCTTACTTTCCCAGCCTCCCTTACAGCCGATTGGGGATTGGGAGGAGGCATGTGACCCTGTTCCAGCCAATGAGATGTCAACAAAAATCTTTTGGCAACTCTCTGGGAAAGTTTTGCTTTGCTGGACTGGGCTTGCACTACCCCTTCCCATCTTCTTCTTGCTTTGGATATGGAAAAGATGGTTGGAACAATAGCAGCCAATTTGCAACTATGAGGAAAAGGTCAACAGCATCACAGAGACACCCATCCAACATTACAGACATTAGTACCAACCGTGGCTCCTCCACTCTTCTTGTTTTGGGATTAAAATAACTTCATGTTTTGTATTCAGTCAGCTGGGTTTTTGTATGTAGTCAAAAGCATTCCTGACTGATTCACAGGGCTCATCTATGGATGGACCAGACAGCAAGGACCCCCTATTCCCATGTGGCCTTTTCTCTGGAGTGTTGGGTGTGCTGTGTCTGGACACCCGCTGCACATACTGTGGTGCTTCGGGGGCAGACAAGCATCTAGTCCACTCACCTGTGGACTCTGTAGGAGAGAAGAGTGTCAAGCTATGGGACAGGTATGCGCAGGCACTTCCTCAGCCACAGGAGAAACTTGAGGCATGCAGAGCCACTCCAAATGCCCAAGCCTTAAAATGACCATGGGGACCAGCCTGGTGGCGCACTCGGTAGAGTGTGGCGCTTGGGAGCGCGGCGGCACTCCCGCCAAGGGTTCGGATCCCATATAGAGACCGGTCTGCTCACTGGTTGAGCGTGGTGCGGGCGCGACACCGAGGGTTGCGATCCCGTTACCGGTCACAAAAAAAGACAAAAAGGAAAAAAAAAAAAATGACCATGGGCTGGCATGGGCTCTGTGACTCATTTCTATCGGGGGGGGGGAGCTGCTTGTGGTTGTACTGGGCTGAACCCCTTTTCCTGACTGTCATTGGCACCCCAGCCCAAAGCTCAAGGCTATCCAGGTCCTGGTATTGGGATACTGCAGAAGGGGATGAGAGGCGCAGGTGGGCTCTGGGCCCCCTGCCCAGCTTTGCTAGCAACATGCCTGTCTGCTGCTACACTTGATATACTGGCTTCCTCCCCAGAAGAAATTCCCTTGAAGAAAGGGTTTCCTGCGTAAAAAGTCTGGCCCAAACCTGCTGTTCCAGTAACAGAGAAGCTGTAGCATGGAGAAGTCAAAGTTACACAGCTGGTCATGGGTTAGGGCCACACCTAGAACCAGAGTCACCAGACTCTCTCTCAGGTGCTTGTCTCCACTTGCTGTTAACCTGGTTATGCCCCTGCTCTCCTCTGGCAGAGGAAGATGCACCATGGTGCACACAACAAACTCTGTGCCCAGCCAGCAAGCCCTGGGGGAACTGACCTCTGCAGACTGCTCCATTGGACCCCAAGCACATCTTCCCCCTCTCTCCTAGCCCTCTGCTGTTCCTGCCCCAGGGCCTTTGCACTTGCTGACTCCTCTGCCTGGGAAGCGCGTCCCTCATCATGTTCTCTGGGCTGGCCACTTCTCATCATTCGGTCTTGGCTCAGGTGCCACCCCTTCAGAGAGGCCGCCTCGTCCAGAGGCGTTGCCTAACATCTTACCCTATTTTAATTCTCTGCCCCAAACTTCTCACTTTTGCATATTTGTTTCGTATTGACTTGTTTATCACCCCCCCAGCCTTTGAGCCTGAGGGTGGGCACCTTATCCATCTCATTCACTGCTGTATCCTCAGTGTTCAGAATGGCACCCAGCACATAGTAGGAACCTAATAAATGATTTTTGAATGAACGAAGGAGGAAATTTCTTTAAAACTATACCACACAGTGTCACAGGGAGGGCAGCTGTCTTGTGGGCTGTGAGCAGAAGCTGTGGGCCTATGTCTCTCAGTCTGAGTGGGGGTGGGTGAGCTACAGGCCTGCGGGGGGGGGGGGTGTCCACGCCCAATAACCCTGAGCAAAACAAAGCAGCCAGCACATGTTCACAACACTATGCCCTCCCACCCTCAAAAAAAAAAAAAAAAGCCCGTTAATGAGGTAAACACAATCACAACCAGGAAAAAGCTTGGCCATGCTTCTTCGGGTCCACCCAAAGCCATTATCTCTAATTGATCTCCAGACATCAGCTGCTGAAGCGTCTGAAACCCTCCTGCATCCTCCAGGTCTGGTTACAAAGCCCCGGCCCACCCACCTACCCACCCACTGAGTAGAGTCAGGTCTCCTAAAGCTGCTCTTTGCTGGGGTGACAGGACCTGTCTGGGCCCCACATGAAAAGGACCCATCAGGCTGACAAGCTTCTGGGGGAGTCAAGAACCTGTGGAAAAGCCACAAGCTGCCGGGGGCTGAGCGGCCTGTGTTTCAGTGCATTAAGCAGAAGTCTTGACAAAGCCACCAGGAGTCTCCCCCTCAAAAAAGCAACAAAACCCAGCTTGGGGTGGAGACAGCACCCTGCCCCAAACCCCACCAACTCTGGATAAAAGAGGCACCTGAAAACTGGAGTAGGAGTTTAGTTCTGAAGACAAAACAAAAACAGGACTTAGCCACAAGACTACAAATCCCCTCTGGGTCTCAGTCGGGCTGGGCTCAGAGTTGAGGGGGTTACAAGGTCAGCCACTGGTTCAGTGACCATCTGGATGTTTGGAATAGCTCCTTCCTGGCCCGGCCCAGGAAAGACACCTCCTTTCCTGTTGGATCTCTCGTCCTTAGAGACAGGGCTGAGAGTTGCTACCCAGGCTGGCTTGCAGGGTGGTGTACAGTCAGAGCTCTAAGAGGACAGAGCTGCCGCCTCCCCTCACTTACGGAGGCCCAAGTAGCAGCTCCGGCCTCCATCCCAGCTTTTCCCTTGACACAGATAAAGCATCCCCAGTCCAGCCCTGTATGCGGGGTTTCTGCTCATGGCACCAGGCCATGCACCAGTAAATTATGGGCACTGCATGCATTTTTTCCCTGGATAATGAAGTTGAAAAGTCACCTCGGCATCCTTGCATTTGTAGGAGTGGATGTCTGCAGCCCTGAAGGGGACTAAGCCTGGAGGAGCTGCTGGGGACAACCAGCCGGTTAGGTTTGGGGTATCTACTAGCTCCATTAGGCAAGTGGCTCTCGAAACAGGATGTCGGTGTCTTCCGCTCCTTTCCCACATAGCTTCAGGGAGGCAGGAGGAAAGAGGAGACAACAGACCTCTCTGAACCCTGGCTGCCCTGGCAAAACAGCAGAAATACGCACTTTTTTTTTTTTGAGTATTTAGAAACTGCAGCAAGTTTCTAGAAAGCACTGGAGGATATTCAATAGCATATATTGATTAGGAAAATAATGCCCTATAACAAAAGATATTTGACAATTAGCTTTTCACACCTCCTTTGTAGTTTCAAAGAAAGGTTTCTGAGAAGAGAAATCACTCCCTCTCAAGTTCAGAAGTGCCCTGTTTTGCTCTACACCATCTTTAGGAGGATGGAGAATGCTAGGCTGTCTGTGTTTATGGCACCCAGATTCCCACATTGGGGTCATGGTGCTCCTGGCTCACAGTCCAGCCATGTTTTTTGGGTCAGCATAAAGAACTGCGGTAAATGTGTCTTAGCTTAACACTTACACGGTCGCATCAGTGGGGCCTCTGCAGTGCTTTCCCCCACCAAGAAGGGGGCACAAAAATCTTTAGGCATTAAAGAAACAATTTTTTCTGAAGTAACTTTTTTTTTTTTTTCTTCAAGCCAGTGATTTTTTTTTTTTTTTTTTTTTTTTTTGAGACTGGCCGCACTGCGCTCAGCCAGTGAGTGCTGTGAGCGCACCGGTCATCCCTATATAGGATCCAAACCCGCGGCGGGAGCGCTGCTGCGCTCCCAGCGCCGCACTCTCCCGAGTGCGCCACGGGCTCAGCCCCAAGCCAGTGAAATTTTTAAAAAGAAAGCCAACAAGAGGGGAACCATTCCTACTAGATATTAAAACATATTATAAAGTCTTAATACTTAAAACAGTGTCATGCTGGTATGTGAGTAGTCGAAGAGACCAATGGACTGAAAAGAAGTAGATTCTGCTTTGAATGGAAATTTAGTTAAGTCATCAAGATGGTATCTGAAATCAGTGGGGAAGAACAGATTATTTAATAATGATACTAACACAAAAGCAGGATACTTATCTCAGAATATACCAGGATAAGCTCCAACTGGATCAAAGATAAAATATGAAAAATGAAAACATGTGTATTTTTTGCTCTGTCAGCTGAGAGAACCTTAAAGAAAGGACACCCCAGCAGCAATAAGCACACATAGCACCCAGATCTTATTTTTTGTTTTGTGTTTGGTGGCTGACCAGTATGGGGATCCAAACCCTTGACCTTGGTGTTATTACACTGCATGCTAACCAACCGAGCTAACTGGTCAGTCCAGAGAGATCTTGGTTTTTGATATAATTCTCCAATGAAAGGAATCACGGCTCCCTGGGGAAACAGCTGATTCTAGGACTTGGGCAGGAAATATACAGGATGAGTCTGGAGCATCCTAAAGTGCCAATAAGTAAAGGAACATCAAAAACAACAAGCAAAAACATTGAAGGGGTGTGTCAGAAGAGCACAGGAGGCTGGCCAGTTAGCTCAGTTGGTTAGAGCATGGTATTGATAACACCAAGGTCCAGGGTTCGATCCCTGTACCACTCAGCTGCCAAAAAAAAAAAAAAAAAAAAACCCCCAAACAGCAGAGGAACCAACCAAAAGAGCTCCCAATGGCCAAAGCTGGAAACATGAGCAACAAAATAAGGGAGTATTGGTTTATAAACCAAAGTATAAAATAAATAGCCATGAGTTCATGCTGATATAAATAAATGCCTGAGTAAAATAATACATGTGGGAGGAGAGACAGATTTCCCATGTGCAAGAATTCCAAATAATTTATGCACATACCTCACCCTCAAGGCCCTCCTTGAGAACATAACTCCCCCTCCACAGGTGTGGGCTGCACATAGTAACTTCCAATGTGTGCGTATAGAGAGGGAAAAAAGAGTGACTTAGAGTGAAGAAACCTGACAAAGATCGCCTCAGCCAGGTGTGATCAAGGCCAATATCGACAGTCATTAATCATGTTGATACGATGTGATGAAATGGCATTCCATGTCTGTGGTCATCCCTTCTAACAACCCATAAAAATGTTTTATATGGAGAAAAATATCAGACAAATTCCAAAATCCTACAAAGTACATGAACAATACTCTTCAAAACTGTCAAGGTCATCAAAAACAAGGAAAGTCTGAGAAGCTGTCACAGCCCAGAGGAGCCTAAAGAGACATGATAACTAAACATAATGTTGTCTCCTGGGTGGAATCTTGGAACAGAAAGGGACATTAGGCAAAAACCAGGGAAATGTAAATAAACAATAGACCTCAGTTAATAATAATGTATCAGTACTGGTTCACTAATTATTACAAAGATGTAAGATGTTAATAATAGAGGAAACTGTGTGTGGCTGGGAGGGTAATGTGGGAACTCTGTACCATCTTCTCAGTTTTTCTGTAAATCTAAAACTTCTCAAAAATAGTCTATTAAAAAAATGAAAACATAGAACTACTAAAAGAAAGCATGGGGGTGGAGTGGAGTTAGCCTTTTGAAGATACAAATGCAGAATTCGTTAAAGAAAAAAATTGATAAGTCTGAGTATATAAAAATAAAAATGACAAAACACACATAGTATAAGCAAGATAAGAGATAAAGGGCTAAGGATGGGAAAAAAGAGGCAATAGATAACTCTAGGGAATCAAAAGAAAGGAAATATAATCACAGTACACTAACTGGGTCAACTGAATAATATGTACATTGTCATAGCAATATAAATAATGAATAGTGATTTATTTAAATAGAGAGGTATAGACATATAGTGGGATGGAGAAGGAGAAATAATAAGTGTGTTTTGAGACAGTGCAAGAGTGTAAATACTTATCTCCTACAGCAAGAAATTAAACAACAACAAAAGCCCATATTGAGAAATCAAGATCTACCAGTATAAGCATGTATTTAGAAATGGGAAGTAAATACCAAAAGCAATTGCTAGAAGATACAAAAGAAAAGAGGCTACCTCTAGAAAGTAGAGACTGAACTGGGGAGGCTGGGGCAGGGCCTACTGTTTTTTTTTTTATATGATTTTAAAAAAAATTCTATCAATAAAAATAAAAATAAAAATGAATAGAAAACAAAAAAGATAAAGGGCTACCAGAGAAGCTATTCTGAGGGTGAGCTGCCCTGGGGTAATGGTAGAGGGTCTTGGGACACAGGGTAGAAAATGAGCATGGTATCCCAGCTGTACATCTTCTTTTTTTTTTTTTTTAAAAAGATGACCGGTAAGGGGATCTTAACCCTTGACTTGGTGTTGTCAGCACCACGCTCAGCCAGTGAGCGAACCGGCCATCCCTATATGGGATCCGAACCCGGGGCCTTGGTGTTATCAGCACCGCACTCTACCGAGTGAGCCACGGGCCGGCCCCCAGCTGTACATCTTCTTACAGAGGAAATGCTCCAAAGAGCAGACTCTGCCAAGAGAAATCCAAACAGCAGCTTTGATCAAGGTCAGTCAGTATTTCAGCAGCTTTTTGTGGTTTTTTGCCACAGCAGAAACCTTCCACAGTGCCAGAGATTTATTGAGACAGGAAAAGGTTTGGACTATAGATTTTCAGATCTTGAATATGTGACCAATGGCATTTCAGGCCTTTCCTGTGCTCTCATGGTGGCAAGCTGAGCCCCTTCAGCTCAGCCACAAAACAAGTAACAAGCAGGCTGATTCCAGAGGCCTGCTGAGAGTGACTAAGACTCCTTACAAGAGAGAGAGCAAGAGAAGGAAGCCAGCAGGAAAGCAGTAAGGCCCGGAGTGGGGAAGGCAGTGGTGGGAAGAAAGGCAGGAGGCTGGGAACTGAGCAAGGGATGTCTGTGTACTTTAGTGGGTGGGCTTAGTGGGAAGAGGATGAAAGGGACTAAAATCCAGGCAGCTAAGGCATCAGACCCCACATCCTTACAAATGTCACAGGGTTCACCCATGTATTGCTCCATGCCTGGTTCCAGAGAGCAGACAAATGCTCAAAGTTTGAAAAGACTGGTCTAGAGAAGTGGCTACTGCAAGACAGTAGCAAAAATTGCAAACAGTGAAAAGAGGCTGATGATAGTGAAGATGTGCTGAGGGCTACAAAAGAAGATGCTGTCTCTCATAATGAAAACTAAGGTGCTCTTTATGTTTAACCTCCTCAACCTCCCCCAAGGGAAGACCTCCAAGGTTAAGAGGCTCTGAAATTTTACTGAGAAACTCTGC
The DNA here is from genome assembly GCF_000696425.1 of Galeopterus variegatus. Classification (NCBI taxonomy): domain Eukaryota; kingdom Metazoa; phylum Chordata; class Mammalia; order Dermoptera; family Cynocephalidae; genus Galeopterus; species Galeopterus variegatus. The sequence goes on along the minus strand of NW_007726176.1, from coordinate 536,000 downwards.
CTTTGTTCATCCTAAAATATCTCACTTTGCCATATCTAATGCTTTTTTGCCTTACACATCTACATATTTGACACTAACAGTACTGCCCCTCTTTCTTTTATTTTCATTTTCCTTTTGGTGTCATTAAAAAAGGAGTAAATACCAAATGATTGGATTTTGCCATTTAAAAAGGCCTGTCTGAGTCTTTTTGACTCTGTGTAGTAGAATTTAACCCATTCACATTTATTGTGATTTACTGATGTCTGATCTTGTTCCTGTTAGCTTACTTTATGTTTTCTCCTTATTATAGCTCTTCTCTACTGGTTTAGAAGTTCTATATTCTATTTCTATTTCATGGAAATTACTCTTTAACTTTAAAGAAACACATCAGAATCTCTGCTTCTTTAAGAGACCACCAAAGGTCACACACACTGAGCAGCAGCAGGAGACATGGCAATGTTTCCATTCTGTCATTTCTCCCCTCAACTCTCACCTTGCATGGGCTGCAGGCCAGCCTGAGGAAGGGAAGGAGGAAATCATTACTGCTGTCAGACTCTTAAACCTAGTTGTCCAAGTCAGTACCTGTGGGTTCTCCACAGGTTAAGAATGCTGTGAGTCAGGCATTGTTTGAGTAAGTGACAGGCTCTCATTGTAACCCATTAACTGTGCTTCTCCTTTGGGTCTGTCCATCATGTGGGGTCCTTCTGAGCAGGGGGGAAGTTGAGAGGGCTCATGAGAAAAGAAATAAGGGGAAGGGCTCAGAGAGAAAAAGAACAGAACCCTGCTTTAATCCCTCCCTGCCCCACAACTTAGTCCAAATGATAATGATTAAGAAGTGAACATGGTCAGCCAAAAAGTGAAAACAACCAAAATGTCCATCAACAGATGAAAAATGGATAAACAAATGTTGTATATCCATACAATGGAAAATTATTCAGCCATAAAAAGGGATGAAGTTCTGACACATGCTACCACATAGACGAACCTTGAAGACACTATGCTAAGTGAAATCATCCAAGACACAAAAGGATAAAAACAGCATGATCCCACTTATATAGAGTAGTTAGATTCATAGAGACAAAAAGTAGAATGGAGGTTACCAAGGGCTGCGGGAGGGAATAGGAATTATTGTTTAAAGGTACAGAGTTTCTGTTTGGGGTGATAAAAAATTTTTAGAAATAGGTAATTGGTGATGGTTGCACAACACTGTAAATATACTCAATGTCATGAATTACATGAGGGCACTTCAAAAAGTTCACGGAAAAATAAAGTTAAAAGATAATACCGGGCCGGCCCGGTGGCGCACTGGATAGTGCGCCACTTGGGAAGTGTGGCGGCGCTCCCGCCCGAGGGTTCGGATCCCACATACAGACCGGTTCCTGCTCACTGGCTGAGCGAGGCGCGGGAGCAACGCCGAGGGTTGCAATCCCGTTGCCGGTCCCCGGTCCGGTACGGGGGCAACACTGAGGGTTGCGATCCGTTGCCGGACAAAAAAAAAAAAAAAAAAAAAAAAAAAAAACGACAGGTACTTAATAAGCCCAGTCCCGGGTAGAAGAGTTAACTAGCAATTTAGAAGTGTTTTTATTTTTCACACACAGGGATGTTCTCTTTCCATGCATCTCAAAAGGGCATTTTATTTCTAAGGAATTGGACAGAACATCTTGGTTACCAGCTCATTGATTTTTTTTTTTTAATTAACTTTTAAATTGCAGTATTATACACACACACACACACACAAACACACAAGAGTACTTCAAAAAGTTCGTGGAAAAATGGAATTACAAGATAATACCAATCCTTCCACGAACTTTTTGAAGTACCCTAGTAATTAAAGATGACTAAAATTGCAAATTTTATCTTACATATATTTACCATGATTTTTAAAAACAGTGAATGTGGGATGAAATTTTTAAAAAGAAAGAAAAAAAGAAAAGAAAGAAGTGAGTGTGGAGAGTTTTTCTGGGTGGGCTTGTTTCCTTTGTCTCCTAGGGAGATGGGAGTCTGAGCCTGACTCCTAGTGCTGATGGAAGACAGCGCTCTCTCCTCTGCCTGGCTTCAGAGAAAGGCCCTTGTTCTGAGTCTCCTTCTCCTCTGCCTCCATTCCCTAAGCTGGCTCTGGCCTTCGCCAGCCCCAGGTCCTGCTCAAGCTGTTGCTTCTCAGCTTTCCCCACCCAGGCCCTCTCTGCTTGCCCAAATCCCATTTAAAAATTAGCGAGGGTCCCCTGAACCACCTGGTAGGTTTCTGACCCCATCTTATTTCTGTTTTCTGCCCCAGGTTATAGCTCCGAGGCTGCCGTCTTCTTACCTCTACTAAAAAGAGCTCCTTTATAGCAACCACACAGTCTTACCCATCTTTGTGGCCCTGGTCTCCTGTACAAGGTCATGATTCAATGTGTCTATTAAACAACCGTTGCATAATATTACCATCAGTAGCAGTAGCAGTCACTGAGATTTCCCCCATGTGCCCAACACAGTGCTAAGCACTTACCTTGCTCTTGGAATAACTCTACGGGGTAGGGGCATTATCATTACTGTCATGAGGAAAAAGAAGCACAGAGAGGTGAGGCCGCTTGCCCAAAGTCACACAGCTTGTAGGTGGTGGAGCTGATATTGCCAGCCTGACTCCAGGGTCCTCAGCTTAACAAAGTGAAGTGGGTGGGTGGGCTGGAATCCCGGCTGAGAACAGTGCCAGTGGCTGCTCCTCACAGTCTTACTTTCAGGAGCAAGAGGGCCAATAATCTGCCAGGGCCCTGGGCAAGAGCTACCAAGCCTGCACATCCCACATGTGTACCCTTGGAGAGGGAGACCTGCCTTCCAGGACCCAAGGAAAAGTCTGGGTCAGGAGAAAACGGCAGAGGAGAGGGAGGCAGAGGTTAATGGAGGCAAGCAAGAGCCTCTGTCACGTGGCTTGAAACAATGGAGCAGCACACCACTTCACACGCTGCTGTGAGAACCATTAAAACCATTAGCGGGACATTAGCTCTGCTCCAAGAACTGGAGAGAGGGGAGGCGGAAGAAGGCGCTGACTGTTTTCCCCTCTGGACAGACACGGAGTTGGGGGTGTAGGACCCAGAAAGGGTTGCAGTCTCTACTTCCATAAAATAAAGTACATGTCGGGAGGAAGCGCAGGTGAGTGTCTCTCCGCTTCCACATCTGATTTCTACACCAGGGTCTTGGCTCAATCACTGCGATCTCAGGGAAGATCAGGATAGTGTGGATACCAAATAAAGTATGTACCCCTGCAGAGAACTTAGCATTTACAAGGTAGGGGTGGTGCCCCCTAACCCCCTGCCAAATTCCTCTTCCAATATTTTCTTATTTTCCTTATATTTAAGGTGGTCCCCTGGTCCCAGGCCAAACAAAGCCCTCGACCTGTACTTGCCTCCCTCTGGCATGCTCTGCTCTGCCAGCCTCTCTGCCAAGGACGTTTTCCCTCTGCAAACCCCATGGGTGATACTTGCCTGTGGCTTCTGCTTGCAGCTGGCATGCCTGCTGCAGATGCTAATGAGCACATCCACTCCCTGTGGGGAGAAGCAGGGTTTGGTGCGTGGGCAGGTGCACAGGTTTGGGGATGAAAGAGATCTTGGTTTCAGTGCCTGAGTGGTTGTGTGACCTTGAGCAAGTGCTGACAACCTTTCTGAGCCTCGGCTATCAAATCTGTAAAATGAGGACAGTTACGCGACCCTGCAGAGTCGTGAGGGCGAGGGGCATGGTGTGTAAAGGGATGGATGCAAAACAGGTACCCAGTCTATAACCCATCTGCCTGAGATGTCGCTCACCTGCTTGCTGCCTTGTCCCTCCTCCGAGCCCTTCCTACAGACCCCGGAGTGCTGACTCAGTCTTTCCTGCTCTCTCTCTTGCCATGAGACCCAGTGGGCAGAGACATGGCCTGTTCACCACTGTCTCCTTGGCACCTGGAACAGTGCCTGGCTCAGAGTGTACAAATGGATGGATGGATGTGTAAATGAGTGAATAAATGAATGACAGGAAAATTATATAACCAGCTTATTTGACAGGTGGAAACATCAACACCCAGAGGGTAGAGAGACAGAATAATATGGGAAACCAGCAGCAGAAAAACAAAGCGGGTTATAAAATGGCATGCACAGGATATTTTATTCAACAGACTGAAAGGGTGGACACCAAAACATTTAGAGATCTGAGTGGCGGGATGAAGGTGATTTTTATCACCATTGTTTTGCTTTTGGGCTACTGAATTTTCTACTGAGGCTGTGTGTTACTTGAGTAATTAAAAAAAAAAAGATGCAAGGAAACCAGGTGAGACAGAAAACAAAACCAGTGGCGCATGCAGAAGAGGGCCCAGCATGCCCCTTGGTGAATCTTGCACACGTCCTTGGCAGGGGAACTGAAAGATCAGCAGCTTGGGGTGGCACCTGTTGGCTGTCCCTGGCCCTGAGAACGTGGCCTGCACTCCTCCCTGGGACCCCATCTTATCAGAGAGTGCTATCAGCCATTCCCTGAGACAGTCCACATTTTGCGAAATCTTTGTACTCTGCCACCTCCAAGAAGATACATTCATCATCTGTACAAGTAAGTGATTTCAGTTTGTATCTTTATAAGAGTTTTCCTGAATAAGGGGAAAAACCTCTTTTATCAGGCTATGCTCCCCTGTTTTCAGCTCAATGTGGCCACCTCTATAACAGCTCCTGGGATCTGTGCCTTATGATGGCGGTCCCGGAGGGTGGAGTATCATCTGCACAGAACCAGACACGTTGAGGACACTCTATAAGTATTTGCTGCATTGAATTAGACCTCAAGAAGAATCTTTTCTCTTTGTGTGAATATTGTTATTGAATTTTTATTTTACTTAACACCCTCTGCAAAGAAGGATTCATTTCCCAGCACATTAATCTGACACAAGTGGACTGCAAGTAACGTGATTCTGCCCAACCCTCAAGAAAATCCCACCGCCTGTACGTTGTCTGATGGAAGAGACATGAAGAGGAATGTTCTACTTGCCTTGCCATTTGTCTCCTGGATATATGATGTCGAAAAAAATGAACTGTTGGGATTTTTTCTCACCCAAAGTTTTTAGATATAAAGCTTTGCTCAGCATTAATAAAATATTATTTATCCTGGTTCCCAGTTACTTTAGAATTGGGATTATTTTCCATGTAGCCAGCATTCATTATCTGCAAACACTGTAGGTGTCCTCTTGGCATTTTGTGGTCAGAGTGATGGAATTAAACCACTTTCAAAGCCCTATCTTGGGACATGGGGTTTGACAGCAGCAGAACCTTTCCCGTGGCTGTGTTTGGATGTGGGGGAGGGGCATTCACCCATCCCAGGGGAGCCGTGCTCTGTCTTCGCTGTCCAAGAAAGAAGCTACTAATTCATGGATGTGTATTTTTAGTTCCAACTCAAGCTGAAGAATCAAAGAGTTCTTGGCCCTTCCTTGCTGCTGTAGATAAACAATCTGGTGAGCAATGTGATTTCTTATTTTGCCATGTGCCAGCCATACAACAGGGATAACAACACTGCCTAAGAAGCTGAGGCCTTGAAAGCTCATTGCTGTGTGTGGAGTGCTGGATACTGACAGATGAGAGGCCCTAGGAGCGAGGTGGGATGCTGTTTCACCTGCCAGGCAGTGTGAGGAGGGTCTGCACTTTGATCTCTTGCAGCACACAGGAGAAGCTGGCTACTTCTAGAGGGCCCCCATATGGGAAACCGAATGAAGACAAGGAAGATTCATCCAACCCCACTGTAAGCAGAAGCCACCCCAATCTCAGCCCCCACCCCAGGTGGACTCCCAGCACACCCTGGGGACAAATGCCTTCCCCCATCCTCCCTTCCTCTGGCAGTAGCAGAACCTGGCTAGGGCAACGTATCCATCTCGTTTCATGAACTTCATTCATTCACAGATATTCACCAAGTGCTCATGTGCCCAACACTGTGCTTTTCCCTCTTCCCTCAGCAACAGAACTCCACATGTTCTCTGCCCTAGTCACACCAGCCTCTCAAGTCTCTTGCAGGCCTGGTCCTCCCTTGAGCCACAGGACCTTTGCACAAGCTATTCCTGCAGCCTGAAACACTCTTTCCTTCGGAACCCTTTCTCAGCTGAAGCATCCCTTTCTGAAGCAAACATTCCCTGACCCTGCCTCAGTCCACCACCACCCTCACCCTAAGTACACCCAGCGCCACGTGTCCATCTGCATTTTACCATCACAGCTGCACTTGATGCCTGATTAATCGCTTCCTCAGTCATTTACCGCTACCTACGAGGAGCAGGGCATTTGCGGGTGATCTTTTCGCCAGTGTCTGTCTTCTCCTAGATCAGAAGAGGATCTAGGAAGGCTGCTGTCTTTGCTCAGCTCAGAGTCTGGCTCACAGAATAGGGCTCCATAAATATTTGTTGAATCCTTGTCAAAGCACCTAACCAATAGTCTAATAATCCCCCTTATTAATGTGAACATACAATAAGAATTTTTAACCAAATCAAATATAACAGGACCCGTTAATGAGGGATCACAACCTGCACCATGCTGACCACTACTGGTTTTAGCAGTGATCCAGATCTAGTGCAGTTTTGTAGGAAAGAGGGGGCTGTATTCCATGTCTGTCTGTCTGGATGGCTGGCTCTGTGCCTCGCTTGTCACGGCAACAAATGAGAACGGCGATAAGAATGTGTAAGAAGCCAGGTGGCTGTGATGGTGTGGATGGTTACAGGAAAAGAAAGGCATAAATTACTCTTCGGCAGTAGTCAGAGGAGATCTGACACTGAACCTGCTCAGTGGTGTTGAGATTTTATAACCATTAACAAAAGCGACACCCTCGTTATTGACATTCCTGCAGGAAAAACAACTTGGCCTTTGTGAGCTGGAAACCCAACCCCAACACAATTTTTTCCACTGAAATTATTTTTGATGAGGTGAAGTTTCTTAGGGATGCAACCATCATGGAACAGGCACTCTCATATGAGAAGTCGTGGCAGACACAGAGATGCACACAGTTCTACCATCCAGAGCAAAGCTCGCTTCATTCCACTTCTGGGGCTGGGCAGGGGTGGGGACAGGAGGGCTCGCCATCCCTCCTCTTCAAGGGAGTGCAGAACTCAGTACTGTGTTCAAGCCAGCCATCAAGGGCCCATATACCCCCTGAACATGTCCTGTCTGCTATATGGCCATGAAACTGGCCACGGAGCCATCACGCCCTCGGCACACACGTTCTGGTTGTCAGGGAGACCAGTGCTGCAGGACAGCAGGCACCAGGGATGGGAGTCACACTCGAGTTCTGAACTGCCTTCCAACGGGGGAGAAAGAACCCATGCCCTTAGTCAGGCCACAGAACTCAGTGGGTGCAGAGGTCACAAGAGAGGAGAACACTCAAAGCCAGAGGTGAGAAAAGACTACCCAGGTTTCAGGCAGCACAGAAGGAGGGGTTGGCGCTCACCTAGTCCTTCTTTGGAAGCCAGTCAGGCCACTCGCTTTGCAAGGGTCAGAAGGTGGACTGTGTGGGAAGGCAGGCAAGAGGGATTTTCTCCTCACAGCCTGTTTCCATGGTGCCTGACAACCCTTGGCAAACCACAGTGTTGGGGAGTCTTGGACAGTCAGGGGGCCCCAGGGCCTTATCTTGCCCGGGCCACCCTCCAAGTCTCATCCTCCTGGCCTGTCTGGGCCCCAAGAGTGACAGAGGCCGCAGACAGGCAGCCAGGGCCCCCCTCTCCTGCCTCCCAGGGAAAGGAGGGAGTGAGAGAACCACCAAGGCGAGCTCCGGCCGACCCCCTCCGTTGCCCGCCCTTGGGGAATGTGTGGCGAGGCCTGAGCTTCCCCTGGGGCTTTGCTGTCTGCCTAACAGACCCTCTAACGAGGAACACATTCTTTCCTTCCCTCTCCTCCCCTCTCGGCATGGACTGCACAGCCAGATAACCAGATAAGGGAGGGCCTCTTTGATTTCCAGAGTGTTTACACAGGCTGTGGCCCCAAGTCTTGGAAAGAATCACCCACAGCCAGGCAAGTCAGGACACCTCCAGGTGGGGTGAGGGGGGACGGATGCCTTACCTGCTCCTGGGAATTCATCACCCGCAGCTTCATCTGCTTCAGGTACGTGGAGGTGAGGGGCATGTTGTAGTCAATAATCCCGGAGACCAGAGGAGACGGAGGCTCGTTTTCTGGCAGAAGGAACAAAAGGAAGCCCACTTTCAGTCTGTGCTGTGGGCCTGTCACCCACATGGAAGATTCAACAGGGATGCCACCTCTAAGGAACAGGCCTGAGGTCACAGGCTGGGGGCCTTCCCACCATATCTGGTCCGTACATGTGGACCATGCGGTGTTGAAAATGTTTTTCAATTCGGTGCCGGAGTTTGAGATTTCACATGTTAAAAAGTATGAATTTTTGGCTTCTTTGAAACTGGAAGTTCTGGCCACACGGGGCCTGCATTGCCAAAGGCAAGCGAGCTGCACCCGCTTCTCTTAGACGGGGGTGTGCCCTCCATCCTGCCATAGTCCCCACCACTGCTATCTCATTGCACACCTTGGCTCAATTATGACACTTGCCAGGCCCTTAAAGGCATTTAAGTTTCCAACCCTGGTCTAAGTCAGCTCTCTTCCTGGGGAACACATGTTGCCATCACTACCACCCAACCCCACCGCACCCCCTAGTACCATGTGGCTCACAGGTCTGGGCCAGGCCTCCAGAACCGCCCTCCCCACCGAGGTTCCTCCTTAATCACATGCGGAAGGCATCATTCCTCCCACTTACTGCTTTGTTGTAATGATCAAAGTAAGGCATGTTCTTTTTGTAGAAAATTTGCAGAGTGCAGAAAGATGTAAAGAAAAACATTTAAAACCATAATTGCACCAAACAGCTTAGCATGTGCTTCTGTTTATTTTTTCCTTGTGATCTTTCTTCTTTACATACATGATATCATAATGAATTCAGAGAATTATAGTCTACTTTTAAAAAAAGGTGGTTTGTTTTTCTTGGTTAACATTTTATAATAGGTATTTTCTCCACCATCAAAAATCTTATTTTGCTTTGCGAATGTTATTTTTATAGCTGTGTAATATTTTACCATAATTTACCTAAGTCATTCCCTTATGATTGGCTATTTAGGTTGGTTCCTATTGGGGCTATTATAAACAACACTGCAGGGAACATCTTTGTGCATAAATATTGATCTCTATTTCTGATCTTTTCCTTTTTAGAAAAGATTCCAAGAAGTGGAATTCATGGGTCAAAAGGTAGGAATATTTGAAAACTCTTGAAGTCTCTGGCCAAGCTGCTGGAGGAATAGTCTCAATTACCTGTTCTCTGGCTTCCTCCTCCTGCCTCCAAGGACTTCAGGCCAGGTTCATTTCACCCCAGGCCTTTGATCAAAAGATCCTCTGGTGCCTAGTTCCATTGATGGGCTCGGATTTGAGCAGTGTGAGAAGAAGCAGGAGTGACTTCCAGACTAGCCAAAGCCTGCCCTCCATCATCACCACCATACCCAAGAGACAGGCTGCAGGGGAGGCAGGTGAGAGGGCCAAGGTGGAGGAAATGCAGAGGAAATCTGGGGGTGATCTGCTACCCCTCCAGAGGAGAGGCCAAACCAAAAAGACCCCTGCAACCTTGAAAACACTGTTCCAAGTGAAAGGAGCCAGACACAAAAGGACAAATACTATACAATTCCACTTATTTAGAACAGGCAAGTTCATAGAGACAGAAAGTAGGATAGAGGTTACCAGGGGCAGGGGGTGGGGGATGGGAATGAGAAGTTAATGCTTAATAGGCACAGAGTTTCTGTTTATGGTGATGAAAAAGTTTTGGAAATAGTGATGGTGGTTGCTCAACAGTGTGAATATCGTTTAATGCCTTAAAATGGTATAATTAAGAATTATTAAAGTGACAAATTTTATGTAATACTTTAACACAATTAAAAAAGAAAAAAAGGGGGCTGGCTGGTTAGCTCACTTGGTCAGAGTGTGGTGCTGATAACACCCAGGTCAAGGGTTCAGATCCTGAACCGGCCAGCCACCAAAAAAAAAAAAAAAAAAAAAAAAAATTCTCTGCAGAGGAGGGGGTGAAGTTACCCAGAGAGGACAAGGGAAGTTTCTGCTTGGCAAGAGCAGGAACAGTCCTGCAGGAAACGGAGATCCAAACAGACTGCTGTTCTCCTGAGGCTAGGTACGCCAGGCAATCGTACAGATTGAATAATGTGTTGAATCAAGTTTTATAAAAATGCAAAACTTTGTTTTGCTTTTTTCTTTTTTTTAAAGATGACCGGTAAGGGGATCTTAACCCTTGACTTGGTGTTGTCAGCACCACACTCTCCCAAGTGAGCTAACCGGCCATCCCTATATAGGGATCTGAACCCGTGGCCTTGGTGTTATCAGCACAACACTCTCCCAAGTGAGCCATGGGCCGGCCCTTTGTTTTGCTTTTTAAAGCTATGATGTCACACACAGAATGTTTCACTTTTTGTTTTTTGAGGAAGAGGTAAATGTCACTGATAGAATATCTCAGAAACCAGCTTGAAATGGACACCCCCCCCCCATTTTTTTAAAGAGAATTCCTTGTGGTTGGGTGGCAGACATTCCCGGACGCCAACATCTCAGCCTCTGGTGTATGTGGAAACTCAATGTGCTTTTGTATCCTCTTCTCCTTGACATCGTCAGCCTACACTCAACTTCCTTAACCCGGGGGCTTTGAGGACGTGGCCCCCCAAAATCGACTGGGTTAGAGGTAATATGTCAGGCAGACATTCCAGTGACAACACTGAGATGGTTCCTGTTTTCAGTTCCTAGGTCTTCAGACTGAGGGCTCTGCTGTTTCCATTTCACTTCCTCAAAGACGAGGTTGTCTGGTGAGAAGCTATTAGACATCATGGTACATGTGAAGGGTCACCCTCGCTTTGACAGCCCCTGGTCAGAGCTTTACCGGGTGTCACAGTGACTCTGAGCTTGGTAGTCTATGGAGGCAGGCAGCTGTGTTCTTTTACTGATGGTCACCCACATCCTGCCTGAAGTGCCATGACTAAAGTATCTTTAATAAAGCCAGTCACAGTTTGACTTAGGGAAAAAAAAACAAGGGCTAGCTCGGGATGCTTGGGAGATGGGAAAAGGGGTCTTCCTTGGTCTGTTTCCCCCCCAGAATCTCCCAGATCAGAAACTGCTTCCAGTGCCCAGAGGTGAGCCAGGAGAGGTCAGGAAGAGGAAGGCAGGATGCCCTTGTCTTGGGGAAGCTGGGATGTCCTGAGCAAACACACAATCCCATTAGAGAACATCTTGTATTGGTGAGCAGTGACATGCTCAGTTCTGCAATCCCAGAAGTGAGTTCTGCTGGAGAAGCTGGAACTTGGTGGGCAGGGGACATTCCAGGTGAGGCACTGAGCTGTGGTGCTGGTGGTGGGAGGTCAGAGCTCGACCACACCACAGCTGAGAGAAAGGCAGCTAGGATTTTTGGCAGTGGGGAGCTCCGCGTGCTCTGAAGAAGTGGTGCCCACTGACAGGACCAGCTTAATGGGAAAGAGAGAAGGAGCAGGGGCCATTGGTGCTCTGCGGAGTCACATGCTCACAGGAGAGACAAGTGCCGGGCTGGGGGATGAGCTAAGGTGGAAACGTGAACACGGAAAAGTGGATCCCTTGGGCTCTGCCGAGACAGGCTGGGCCCCCAGTGTGGACAACACATGTGGTGGCCACACTCGAGCCAATACAAATAACCTAATACCACTGCACGTTTGGACGTTGTTACCATAGAGAGGGGTGGATTAGAAGCCAGCAAGGGCCATGGAGCCTAAATAACCCAGCAAGCTGCTGGTCAGCGAGGCAGAGAAAGTGCCAGAGAAATATTTCAACGCCTCTTTGCTAAGGAAAACTGAAACCAGCTCAAGCACTAGACCTAGTTTTACATGGCCTTGAAAATAATCCATGATGTAGAGGCTTCACCCAAGCCAAGCCAAAAGCTGACCTCCACAGCTGGTCACCCATGGCACTTATAAATCAGCACGAATTTCAAGTGAGGTGGTGGTCCTCAATTTCTCCAGGTGGCACGTGAGGTGGCAATTCTCACAAGCCGTCACCTACAGAGTGGAGGAACTCCTGCTCCAGAGCAACAGTAGCTTCTGGGTGCCAGTGGCAAGGGGTAGAGGATCGCCCAGGCCGTGCAACACGATGAGGGCCCGGCACAGAGAAGCCATGAGATCAGCCTGGGGTTCAGATGTGGAAACAGAAATCCCAGGTCCAGGGCCAGCTCAAAAGGTGATTAAAAAAAATCTTCCTGGGAAGTGAATCAATGGATCTGCAAGTCTTCGAGGAGCACTGATGTGCGTGCATTCAGGGTGGGGAAGGTGGGGAAACCATGCATGGCTCAAGAAACGTGAGTGAGGAACGAGCAGCATCCATTAGAGCACAGAGGAGGAAGAGCTAAAAGGGCCCTGGGGTGGCTCAAGAAAGCTTCGTGAAGAGGGTCTGAACAGGACTCATGTTCAATCTCCTAGCTAACAGCTACTGAGCTAAGTGCTCCATATGGACCCTCTTGCTCAATGCTCCCAAGAACCCATGAGGTGGGCGCAGTATTAACACCCCCATTGTACAGTTGAGGCAGCAGCGCAGAGAGAGGCAATGCAGCTTTCCCATAGTCACGCAGCAAGTATGAGCGCCGGGAGAGGACAGGCCCTGCAGGGGCAAAGGAACAGGCTGGAATGGGGTCATGTTAGGGAAGGACAGGAAGGAGGGATCTGGAAGGGCCAGGCATGGAAGGCCTTGGAAACCACGCAGAGGAGTCTGGGCCTGGTAGCAAAGGAAGCCAGCCCGAGTGGACAACTTGCTCGCTAAGGAGGGCTAACCATTGTTGCCCATTACCAACTCCTAGTTTGCAGTCATGCAACAATATCTTGTCACATCAAAGAAAACAGAAGCATGTCCCCAGAGGTCCCTTTCCCCACGAGCAGGGACTGCTCTGAAGGCACACCCGGTTCCCATTCTCTCCAGCCTGGACTCGTTCAGGGGCTGGGGGAAGAGGAGCATGGAGTCGGAATGCCCTGGAATTTCCCATCCTTGGACTTCCTGATCCTCTGTAGCCTCCTTTGTTTATGCTCCTGGTGCTGGGGGAGGGCACGGGGCTGTCCAGTCCCCCACACTCTGCTGGGGACAAACCGCTGAGCAAGGGAGGCCACTCTGTTTCCTTTCTTTCTTTATAACATGAGGCCAGAAAGCAAGGCATTCTCCCAGCAGCCCTCAAGAGGTCTCCATCCTGTTCCCTGTCCCCCTTCCCTCCCCCACCTTCCTGGGACAGGAACACTGGGCCTGCCTCTGGGGCCAGGGGCAGGCTCCGATTTCCCAGGGAGGAGGGAGGGCTGGTGTAGCAGGGGTGCCTGTGAAAGAGCAGTTACCGCATCCAGAAAGGCTCACCGTGTCCAGAAAGGCCAGCATGGCGGGCAGAGATAGGATCTCCAGGCTCCAGGCTCCCGGCTGGGGCAGGAGAGGGGAGAACCTGCCAGCTGGCAGGGATGGCCCAGGAGCCTAATGCCTCTGGCCATTTAGCAGACAGGGGAGCCTTTCAGACTCTGAAGCTCTACACTGGCAGCTTCCAGAAACCAAACCCTGTGTCCAGGATGCAGACACAGCATGCTTGCCTGGATGAGGTGGGGGTGCATTACTGACCCCACCTTGGTGGAGGCTGATGGTGCATCTCTCTGCGGGGCCACGTGGACATTGGCAGTCTTTTGTCTGGGAACTATGGTGCAGCGACATGGACAGGAGACAGGCTGATGTTCCCCAGGCCTCCACTGTGGACCAGGTGCCCTGCATAGTGAGCTCATTTAATTCAACTCCACCCTCACAACCCCCAGAGAAAGGCATTACTCCCATTTTGCTGATGAAAAAATTTCTGCCTTCAATTCTACCTCCTGTGAGAACTTGGATGAGTGATTTCACCTCAACACCTCTCCGTGCCTCAGTTTCCTCTGCTATAAACCAGGGTTAATACCTCATAGGACTGTAGTAGCTGTTATGAGCAGGAGGTGCTCAGAGAGGCTCCCTGACCTGCCCAGGGACACACAGCAGGGAACAGGGCTGCACACCCAGCCAACCTGACCCCAAGCCCACACTCATTCATGGGCTACACTGTCTCCTGCCCCTCTGTTCTCTTCTCCCTGTGATAGGACGCTCTGCTACGTGGGACACAAAAGTGGCATTGCACCTGTGGATGGACATGGTGCCTGTTTTCTGTCCTGCCTGTAAGCCCCAGGAAAGAGGCTCCCACACAGAGCCAACCAAGCTGGTTTATATTCTAGGCGGCTCCTGGCCTGTGTGCTCCCTGCTTCCTCCCCCTCCTCCTCCTCCTGGGGGAGGGGGCGTGGGGCAGGGTGGCGGCAGGCAGCGAGGAGAGGAAGGAGGCTGCTGCTGTCCTCTACATTGCCCTCCCAGCCACACAGAAAGCCACAGATGAAGAGGAGTGGAGCCCACAGCCCTGGAGACCTTGCAGCCTTGGATGAGAAGGGTGGGGGCGGTGAGGAGCATCCTTCTCGATGCATACCATCGATTCATAGCTGGGGAGCAGAGTAGAGGGGGCCTGCAGACACCCCAGAGCAGCCCACAAACGCAGCCCCTCTTGGCCTTGCCTCTGTTCTTGCAGGAGAGCGGTTCTGTGTCTGACTCCTTGAGTTACTATGGAAACAGGACAGGAACGTGAGGGGACAGGAAGATGGGTGGGCAGGAACCAGGCAGCTGCCACCAGGGCACATGCCCCTGGGGTCTGGACCCTAGCAGGATGGGGAGTGCAGTAGGGAAAGCCCTCCTGGCCCATCTGCAGGTACTAAAGTCTTGGCCCAGGGGTTGCAGCCGCTCAGTCAGGGCCAGGCCACATGGGGCAGCGTCACTCAGGCATTCAAGAACTGCAACGGCCACAGCTCACTCCTCCTGCACGTAGCCCTGTGCCCAGGACAGGAACTAACTCCCACATCTCATCACCCCTCTGAGGGAAGTACCATTACTAACCCCACTTCACCCCTTACCATTACTGAGGAAACTGAGGCTCAGAGAGACGAAATCACTTGCCTAGGACACACAGCAGTGTAGTGGCAGAGCTGCGATTCAAACCCACACAGCGTGGCCCTGGAGCCCTGCCCTTACTACCGAAACCAACACTTTATGAGGGATTAACTAGATCTGTTCCTGTCCCTCTTGCTTTAGAAGCTGACTGATGTGCCCCAATGAAGCAGCCATGGTGTAATCGCTCCCACAGACCAGGAAAGCCTCTAGCTTTGGTGATTCTTCTGGTGTCAGAAGTCGTGCACATGCGTCAGGGATAACTAAAATGAAAGGATGCTTATGCATCCAGTTTCTTTGTTGTCATCTGCTCGGGCTTTGTGGTTGATTTTTCCTTCTCAGATTTGGTGGATGCTACTTAAGCACCATCCGGATAAACAGCTTGCCCTTCATTCCTAGCCTATTCCCATTTGCAGGCAAAGCATCCATTAACTTTAGCAACTTTTGCAGTCCCAATGCTCTGGAGCTGGCACGCTGCACTGGGGAGGGCAAGAAACGCTGATAAATCACCCACCTGGGCACCATTTCTCAGGGCAGAGTTATAATCATCCCAGTCAAATGTGTTGGCCTATGTCACTGTGCCCAAGCCACCCGCAAGCAGATGGGCCCCCAGATTTACCAGAGGCCTCTGAGGATGTTCAGGTCAAGGGTGTGTGTATGGGGGGGCGGGGCTGAAGGGGGTCCCTGCTGGTCTCAGTGGGCAGGACAGAGCTGGGAAGCATGGATATTGGCCCAATGGTCACAAGTGCTCTGGGCATTTTAAATTCTAATCAATCCCCATGGATTTACTGATCAGAGACCACACGGGTGAGCACAGGGAGGGGACAGACACAAGGAAGGACCTCTTGGCAGGTGTTGTGGGCTACAGGGTAGGAGGATACACACATGGAGGGGTGAGCTCCTGTCATCATAGAGCATATGGGCCAGACCTACATGGCTCATGTGTGGAGAAACAGTCTTCTGCAAGGCCTGGGTGGCCAGAATTACAGAGCTTTGACAATGGGATGGGAGGGCCCTTTCCAATTGGAACCTAGATGGGAGAAGAGAAAATGGCCTTGAAAAGCAGGAGAAAGGTATTGTTGGTTTTTAAGTAAAACTTGAGGTTTAGAAAAAGTTAAAACAAAATGAGGCTCTCAGGGCAGCACACCGACACACGTTTGCCTCTGGGGATGGTAACAACTGCCGAACCCACACTTTTCTGTCTGTGCCAGTGAAAGGCAGGCCCGTCCAGTGGGGGAGTCTGTTCCCTGCTGAGTCCCCCAACACACCCACCCACCTCCCCTACCTTTGGGTTCCAGGCCATTAGAATTAAAGTGCATCCTCTTCTGACACTCCGTGCAGCTCATCAGGAACCGGGTCACAGCCTCTCTCGGGAGGAAGGCGTAGGTCTCTGCGATCTGGAGGAGAGACGAGGTTTGCTCATTATGTAGATCCGTGGGGAGGCAACTTGGCCACTGGGTCACCAAAGCCTGTGCTTCAGCAGCAGGCGCTTTGGCCCTTGCTGGGGATGGCAGGGATTCTGGGAGACGGGGCAGATGTCCTCGAGTCTTAACTGCAGAAATGAGTCAGTACTTTCACAGAAACCCATTTGTTAAAAAATTTGAATAAATGAGGTTAAAAGTTGAAAAAGTAAAGCATTTAAACATTATCTAGTCTTTAACTTATGTTCTAATAAGTAATATTCCTCTCAGAACATTTTATTGCTGCTGCTAAAAAATGAGCTCATAAGCATTCTCTAGGGTAGAACAAACAACTTCCCCTCTTAGAGATGGATAAACTGAGACCCGCTTACAAATTCACTGGCTCTGGGCTGAGAAACAGAACCGAGGGGTCTACAAGCTATTTCCTGTGATAACTCACAGATCAAGAACCTTGTTAGGGAGAACTGTGAAAAGCTGGTGCCAGGGAATCAGATTTTTCACACCGGACAGGCTCTCAATGTTCCAGGTGATTGAGGCCCAAAGAGGAGAACTAACTCACCCGAGGTCATACAGCTCCTTCAAGGCAGTGTCAGACTAAAACCTGTGCTCCAGGTAACACTGCCCCATAGCAAGCTGCTCCCCTAGCTAGGAAGAGGAGGGAGGTTGGGGGAGGGAAGGGAGAAACAAAAGGGAGAGAGCATGAGGGAAATGCTGGGTGGGGGAGTGGGGAGGAGGTGGCCCAGAAGTCCAGTCCTCTCCTCTTGCTCTGGATTTTGGGAAACCTGCTGGCCCTGATTTGTCTGCTTGTGGGGGCCAAAGAGTCCCCCTAGTCCCAGGTTCCCTGGGCTGAGGATATCCAGTTGCTGGTTTTTACACACACCTCCCAGATCCTGGGTCCTCCCGCTTCTCTCCACTAAGGGGCAGCATCGCCCCAGCGTTCTGCCATCCTCACTGCAGCCCAGCTGGGAAGGTTGGCCGGGGGCGGAGGGGGCTGCTCTGGGCTGCACTAGGCCCTGCCTCCTCTCGGGACAGCGCCTGGTCTGCTCCCTTGGGGATTCACGAGCTGCACCATCTCTATAAAGGCCAGGAGGGGGGTTGGGGGGAGGTAGGGCAGGGTTGAGGGGATGTAGAAGGCCCTGGGTGCCCCAGGCTGCGGCCAGGTCCTCAGAGGACCAGCTCAGGCACTTCCAGCTTAGCCCGCCTGCAGAATTCCAGGGGCCACTCCTGCTGGCTGCAAACGCAGAGTTAATTTTGGTGACACTATTGTTATTTCTCAGCTGATTTGATACTCTGTGGAGCAGGCAGCCTCCTTGATGAGTTATCTCCCTTCCAAATTCCCCATCTGATTGCCTTCCTCTGGAGGTCAAGGACAAGGGCAAACCCCAGTGTCTCTGACTGGAGTAGGTAGATGGGAGAGTAACAGTCAGAGGTTCTGTGAATCCTTCTCGGGTGTAAGGGCCAAGGGACGGGGGCTTTTCTGCCATGCACACGGACGTCTCCATCCCCAGCTCAGAGCTGCCTGGAAATCTTGGGGACAGCATGTTCCTCCCAGACCGCTATGCTGGAAGGGATGGGCCCTGCTGATGGGCTGATGGCTGCAGAAGCAAACCGGCAAGAGGGAAGGGTGTGTGTTGGGCAGAGAGAGGGCTGTGGCTGACTTGGGCTAATGGATCACCCCCTCAGCTCCCCTGAGACATGGCACCCTAGGTCAGGCCTCAAAGGAGCTGAGTGGAGGACCTGGGGGGAGGAGGGTTGCACAGTCAGCTGGACGAAGGAGGGAAAGGTTCATATAACAGGGGCAGCCGTACTTAACTACACAGAGCTTGCTTGCTCACCTGCTGCTGGGCAGGGAAATATTTTTTAAAGTGTTCAGGGAGGGCCTCCTGGCCTGGCTGATGGGCAGGGCCCTTCTTGCTACCCGGCCCTTGAGGGCACAGGATAGTTCTCCAGGGGTGAGAGTGGTGGTCACAGCTCTCCTGGCCTTGGGAGGGACTTCAGTGGTGTGCAAGGGCTGGCTGAAGCGCCATGGGGAGGGGCAGCGCTGGGCACACACCTTGTGGCCCTGGGTCCCACAGAGGGGCGGGAGGCCAGGACTGAAGACCAGTAGGTGAGAAGTCCTAAGAGCTGTCCGAGGGCTGGGGAGGGAAGCTCTTCCTTGAGCAACTGGAAAGTCTGCACCTTTGCTTAGAGCTCCGTGGGGAGTCAGTAAAGTGCAGAGTGCAGCCCAGCTCTATGCTGCTGTAGGGATCCATATAGAGGAGGACGCACACCCCACCTTCAACCTTCTGTGGACATCTTTTGGTTCACCCTCCTGGCTTTGCCCAAGGCCAGAAATGGGACCTCCATTCCTGTTTGAGTGCATGGATGTGAAGGCCACAGGACCACAAGATGAGTTGAAACCAGAAGGTCAATCCTAGAAGACACTCTAGTCAATAGGATGGTGGTTTTCAGATGGTTTTAGAGCTACAGACCCTGTGCTAGAAATAGATTCTTATGCTGAAGCCCAAAACATGAAACAGATAAAGATAGAGCTGCTGTGTTTAAGGAGGGGAAGCTCCAGGACCCCATCCTTGCCCAGCTGCCTCCAGCTCCCTGGGCTGCCTCATGCCTTGCTCTCTTGTATGCGAGTTTGCCTTTTACATTTTTCCTAGTGGTAAAAACTGAGATTTCACTGGCAGGGAGAGCAGGGGCTATTTGCAGAGACGCTGACTTGCAAGGCCCCGTTTTCGCTCCCAACTCAGAGGCTGACAAAGACAGATGAGGCCAATTGGGGGGATTTGCACCACTTTACAAGATCCTCCTTCTGCCCTATGGGGGGATTAGCACGTGGTGGGTCTGGAGCAGCTGCTGACCACATCTGGCCCCAACTCCAAAGTGGCCTGGGCAGCTAGATCTCAGCTAGATCTCAGCTAGATCCAGAACCAGATCTGCTCTACCAGGACCCTAGGAAAGAGAAAGGAAGCAAAAGGACTCATTCCAACCCAGATGGATGCAGAAATCAGAAAAGCAGGAAAGACGGTTGAAAAAAGGACCAGTCCTCTATGTGTGTTCAGGGAACTTTATAGAACCACCTGGAACCTTCCCTAGACACTGGCACTGGCAAGACCCCAGCACTGGCAAGACCCCCGGGCTTCCTGCTTAAAATGGGAATCCTGCATTATCCATAGTAAATGGCCATCTGCTTCTGGCTCAAATACTTCCAGTTTCAGAAAGTTCATTACCTGCCGTCTTTGATCCATTGCTAGACAGTGGTAGATGCTACAAAGTTCTTTTTCCCACTGAAGAATCTGCCTCCTTTAGTGCCCTGAGCAAGCCTGTCTATCTGCCTATCAGTCCCATGACTCCCACAGGCACCCCCAGCATGTAAGAATCTGGAAAGCCCCCTGTGCCCTAGAGACTGTGAGGCAGTCCCAGGGCTCAGCTTTGGCAAAACACCCAGAGACAGGTACAAAATCTCCTCAGTCAAGGGCTTGACATACATTCTGCGGTGCCAGGCCATGCCTCTGCAGCCACCAGCACGAGGTTTGTTGGGGGACTCTTTCCACAGGCATGGATGCGGTGGGGGCCTCGTATCTTCAGAATGAGGCTGAAGAGCTAAGTTTGGGTCAAGGAAAATGGGAGCAGATGAAAAGAGGGGGACAAAAGCACCCAGGCACCACCTCCTGCCCCCCAAAAAGAAAAGGGTGGCATGAGAAGAGTGACAGATGGGGAGGAGGCGGAGGAAAGGAGAGGAGGCACATGGGGTAGGGAGGGGCACACGCCAGCCCCCTCAGCCTCACACCCGCAGCAGGAGGGCCCTGGCCTGCCCAGCGCAGCCTTGGCCCTGCTGCTGAAATTCCAGCTCTGTGCGTAGCTCAGCTGGCTCCACGCCAGTCATGTGCCAGCTCCAGGCTGGGCCGCGGGAAGTGGGGCACACGGCAGGCATATGGACAAGAAGCAGGAAGCGCAGGGCAAAGGGCTGGATGTCCGCTTGGCCCAGAGATGTGAACGCTGGCAGGACTAGCCCAGCCCTGCCCTCTCTATAGCCTGGCAGCCACAGACCCCAACCTTCATAAATACCCAAGGAGTGCCTGTGGGTGAGGTTTGGTGCTGGGCACTGAGGGGACCAGGGAAATCATATGGTCTGGCTGGCCCAAGCCCATCTGCCTGGACAACAGCAGGTCATTAGGCTTACTAGCTGACCACAGGAAGTTGTAGAGAGGCAGGGGGTGCGGTGGTCAGGGCACAGGGCTTGGGGCCAGCTGCTGGCTCTCCAGGGCAGCTGGAGACTTCAGGCAGGTTATGTGTCTCTCTGAGCCTCACTTTCCTCATCTGGAAATGGAGGTAACAATAGCACCTGCTTCATACATCCAACCTTCACACATGTGAACACTCAGAGAGTTGGTGCACTGGAAGAGTTGGGTGCAGAGCCTGGCACATGCTGAGTGCCCAGCACAGTGGTAAATTTCATGCTGAGAAAACATGCTGGGTCTCACCGATACCAAGGGGCCCATGCTGGCCCCAGCCTGGGCGCCTCTCCCTTCCTCTATGACCCTCTGGTGGAAATACCCTCAGAGCTCCCTTCCCACTTCATGAAGTACACATGTTAAGAAGCAGGAGGTGATGGTGACAGTGTGACTACCTCCTGCTTCCCTCAGCCTGACTCTTGCAGCCTTCAGCACATGGGTCCATCCTTAAGATCCACTTAGGGCAAAGGCCATCTTCCAAGGACAAGGAAGATTGTTGGAGTCTTAAAAAATCAGGCCATATGGGAGAACTGTAGACTTATTCAGGCCACCTCCGCCATCGCCTAAGTCTATTTATACAGAGGACTTGGGGGAGTTTCACATCTGCCTTGGGTGGGGAAGCCCAGTCACAGAAAGGCACATCTCTAGGAAGCTGGAGAGAACATCAACACGGAAGGGGCATGAGGACACCACTGGCTGCCAGTCAGGTGTGTGTGACCTTGAATGGGTTGCTCAGCTCTCTGGGTCTCAGTTTTCTTAACTGTGAGATTGGGCCACAGTGCCTCAG
The DNA here is from genome assembly GCF_000696425.1 of Galeopterus variegatus. Taxonomy (NCBI): domain Eukaryota; kingdom Metazoa; phylum Chordata; class Mammalia; order Dermoptera; family Cynocephalidae; genus Galeopterus; species Galeopterus variegatus. Next base: position 514,600 of record NW_007726176.1, on the reverse strand, counting down.
TCACAGGCCTGCTGTGAAGCGTGGAGGAGCATAAAGTGCTTGGCTGCACTGGCTTAGCAGTGGGCACGGGACACCTGGTTCAGACCTGTGCATGAGCCATGGCAACAGAGTCAGACATAGGGGCTGGCAGGGGGATGGGTCTGACACAGGCAGGCCCCTCCTGCAGGGCAGAGTGGGGGCCTCTGCTCCGGACACCATCCCCTCTGCCTCCCCTTCCCCCATCTGCGACATTTTCCCACTCCTGGATTTGTCATCTCTGCTCCCTTCTGCCTACCCAAAGCTTAGAATGCCCGCTGACCTGCCACCTTCTCCATGAAGCCCCCCGGCTCAGTGGTACCTTTGCAGACCACCCCAGTGTCTGGGCTCTTGCTCTCTCAAAGCTGGTCTTGGAGACTCTTCTGCTTCTCGAGTGTCTTGGTTCTGCTCTCTGCCTCCCCACCCCAAATCCAATCGTGATCTCCTTGAGGGTGGGGAGCAGGTCCTTAGACTTCCCCAGGGAACTCCCAGGACTGACTTCACAGAGTTGTGGGGGAATTGGATGAGCTCACACACAGGAAGCATTTAGGACAGGCTTGGCACACAGTAAATGCCAGGCCACGGGAGCATGTGCTCTTACGATTATCATTATCTGTCCCCCCCCCCCCCCCCCATGGCCCCAAAACAGGCTGCAAGGGCTGGGGGGG